>NC_056623.2:72547840-72853340 GCF_002870075.4 Lactuca sativa | reverse complement strand
ACAAATTCCTTTTCGGTATCACTATAAGAGATCGAACACAGACGCTGTTTGTTTTGTCTTTTCCAATCCCTAAATTGCTATATAAAAGGCAATTATATTCTGTTTATTCCATGTCATTAAATATAATATCATATCATTTGTCAACTAACTGTATACCTAATGAATCCGGTTGCCTCTAATGAGAGTTGAACAAAAGCACAAGTCCATTGGGTTTTTTAGACAAAAATGTTAAATTCCTTGAGTTTTTTTAACAAACAAAACATGATTGAGGTTTTTTAAACGGTTTCGAAACTCCATTAGTCTTACAAGTCATCTTCCCGATATTTAATTTCACGTAATAAGTTATATCATCTGTTTCTCTTTGTTGACTTGCATTAGATGGTGACCCTAATAAGAATTGAACAAAAATATAAGTTAGTTGGGTTCTTTTAGACAAAATGTTAAGGGCGTGTTCGGCAAAATTAGCTGGTAACTGGTGGCTTGTAGCGGATAGCTTGTAGCTTGTAGCGTTTTGTTAAACGCTACATGAAGTAGCATTTGGATTTGGAGCGTTTTGTTTAAAATAAACGCTAGAAGTTTGTAGTGCCGAACAGAGTTTTCAGTTCAAAACGGAGCGTTTGTCAAACGCTAGAAGCTAGAAGCTCTCAAACGCTCTGTGCCAAACACGCCCTAAGTTGGTTGTGTTTTTTTGAACCACAAATACTATTGAGATATCATTTTATCAAAAATCCTGCCTTTCATAAGCTTATTTGATCCAAAACGCTATGATTTGCAGAAAGTCCAAAGTCCAAGTAGTTGTTAAGACAACTGTATTCAAACATTTTCGTTGCATTGCATTAAGACCTAAATTATCAGCCCAAGAAAACCTTTAGCAAAGCATTCCAGCCAAAGAAATATCAATAGCTCACCAATGACCAATTTGTCTCCAAATGGAAGAATCAAAAAGCAAAAAATGATCATAAGATTCCACCTAATTGGCAAAGCGATGTCAAAGAATGGAATCCACTTCCACTCATCTTTTACTCAAATTAACTATAGTTGGCAATTGATCCAACAAAGTTATCCATATCCATATACTAAATTTTGTGCGAACGAACAATTCCAGCTAGTAGTATTTTCTCCCACGCTTAGATATTTATATTGTTTAAGTGTCAAATAAACCATTTATGAATTCTAAAGCATCTTATGTTGAAATCAATTTATTTGATCACATCGTTTATAAGAAGTTATTAAGAAAACAGAAAAGTGACAATTGAGGTCTCATTGACATATATTGACGTTTATCAAATTTCAGCGCCACGTGAACCCCTGATGGAATACGATGGCGTTGTGACCGGTGAGCAACCAAATGTTGACTTGGACCACCACTAATTCCGGAGTCAATAAAACACAATCTATATTTTTTATATAACATAAGTTATTTTATATTTGAACTTTTTGGTACGAACCACGTTGATTCAATTGTTTTACAAAATCCAGCTATTAATCTAATACAAAAAAAGAGAATATAGCAAAAAGTGCTTGTATCTTTCATTTTCAAAAGTAAGATACCATCGAACAAATAGAGAATATATAAAAGTTAACCTCTCGAACCTTTTTATTGTCCTAAACATTTAGGAATATGATCAATAGTGTTGGACATAAACGTTATACTCAACAGTTGCATCACCATTGCTGATATTGAAAGAATGAGTCTTTGCAAGAGCATACCCACGTGCAAACCGGAAAAGTCCACTCCCGCCAACAATCGGAAGCTCTCTCACTGGCAAGAACACCGAATTCCTCCCTAATATGCTCAAAGTGCTACCATTATACTTTCCTTCAATAAAAACATAATTCATAACCATTAACAACCCGACTTGATTCAAGTCAGCTGATGCATAGATCCCCTGAGCTCTTCCCACAATCTTAGAAGTTCTTTCGGGACCCACTGTCAGAGGGTCGTCAATCATGACCATATAACCAAACCCAGTGTGGGAGATGTTGGTTATGGGCGATTGGGCCACCTTTAATGCGGTGGGGTGATCGCCACCCACTATGTCTTGGAAGTAAAAGTGGAGGTGGCTTAGTTTTTGTTTCTTCAAACCGAGTGATTTTGGTGACAAGTTTCTTGAAAATTTATGGGATTCTCCATGTAGGAGAATTGAGAATAGGAAAATTGTAAAAATGGTATACTTGTGTGGTGGGAGAGTTTGGGCCATTGTGGAGAGAGAGCTGTGAAGAATGGTGACAACGTTTTTCTTCTTATAAACAAGAAAATGTGTGCACTTTTGGGAAAGTTATATTTTATTGTAAGTTGGTTGATTTATTGTATTATGTTATATAATTTATTTATTGTTTAATTTCCATCTCTAGCTGTTCACATGATTTATATTTTGGCTAGAATATAAATATTGTACCCATAATCTACTAGAAACAAAAACTTGTAATAATTATTTGTTACTTTACTATTATAACATGCTCTGCGTTTGAACTGCTTTTAATATAGAATTTTATGAATGTAAACAAATCAATAAATTTTTTTTGTTAAAAAGCACTTGTACGAAAGGGAAATCTTGTTTGAAACTTAATGAACATCCACGATTGGACATAAATGTGGAAGGGGCGTTATTATAATGTATGATTTGCTTTGTTGTGTGTTGAGAAAACTTTCCAATTTTTGAGTTGTTTGATAAAAAAATCTATTCATTATAAGTAACAGATTCAACGACGGAAATTTAGACGACAGAAAAAATTGACAGTAACAAAACCAAATAACCAAGCATCCACCACAAAGCACAAATATCTCATGGATTGGTTTTAGCGATGTTTGTGATTAGCAACGACTTGCCACATACTTTTAGCGATGGAAAGCCGTTCCTATTCCGTCGAAGTTAACATGCTTTAAAAAAAATAAGAATTATAGAAAATACTGATTTTTTTTTAAATAATAGAGTAAAATATAATATAGCATATTAAATGCGATACCTTCTCTTCTCTTCTTTTCGAAATTTCTAAGAAAATAACTTGCATTATAGTTGGTATTCAATAAACATTTTGTTAGAAATTTGGGATGTTATAGCACTTGAAATTCTGAGAATCATGATTATCACTTTCAAATCGAAGTATTTCGATGGTACTCCCGAAACCCTCAATCGGATAAGACTCAGAAATGGAAAAACGAAGGGAATGAGATGCGATGATTTTCATCAGTACCAAATTTATGACCAATAATGGTTAAATATCTTTCTTATCATAAAACTGTCACAAAACAATTTTATGTCCCAAAACTATCAAAACTATCACAAGGCAGTTTGTAACAGTAAAACATTGTCACAAAATCGGGTATTTGTATAAGGGTTAAAACAAAGTAAAAATTGGGTTTATTTTCAAGAATTTATGTTTATTTTCAAGATAAGACCCAACCAAGGGCTCTATCCCTTGGACCTCGCCAGGGGCTGTCGCCCCTTGGACCCCACTCCCATGGATGCTGCCCCCGGACCCCCATCTTTTCAAGGGTTTCGCCTACAAATAACAGTCTACTTTGAATCTTGAATTAATTAAACAAGTGTGCACTCTGAAACCTTCCTTATTTTTTTTCTAAATATTCATCAAGATTGATTTTGGTCAACAAGTCAATCTATTACACTTTGTTGAGTATTTTGAGATACTAAAACTGATTTGGCATTTTTTGTTATTTAAAGAAGCCTTTTAGGGTTTTATATTTTTAGTAAATATTTTATGTTCCCTATAAATAATCATTAGATTAGCTTTTAATGTAAGTTTTTTCTTTATTAGGGTTTTCTTTATACGTTCATATCAATATCAATATAAAGAAAAACTTTGAAAGATTACTTGCATATTATGATGATTGATTCATGATTGTTCTTTAGATTCCGCATTCGTCATCTCGTTATTATTACCAACAAGTGGTATCAGAGCGGGTTCTTGTAGATCTCAACGATTATTGCAAGAATCGATCTTGTTTATGACAATATTTTATCATGAATCTTACTTTGGTCTTTAAGTTTTGTAAGTTTTCTGAAAAAGAAAAAGTGTAATACCTCGTTTTTTTATTGCAAAACCCATCTCAGATCTGTTATTTTACTTAATTTTTTCTTGATTCGTGTTTTGGAAGAGAAATAGAAGAAGAATTTTGTGTTTATTCTCATATTTGTGTTCATATCTACTTTATTGTTCTAAAAATCGTCTCAAATCTGTTTTCTCTCTCTAGAAACCATCTCAGATCCATTTTCTCTCTCTAGAATTCTTATAAGATCTAATTTCTCTCTCTTCAAGTTCACTTTATTGTTGAAGATCCAATGAATTATTTCTTGTTTGACTCCATTTTATAACTTGGATTAAAGGTTACTAAACCAATCTATGGTGTTAACAAAGTGACTATGTAGCATATTCTTGGTCAATCTACATTAAAGGATGCTACTGAGTTGTATAATCTTTTTGTTGATAAGAAAATATCTGAATACTCATGTGTTGATATGGGTGAGTGTAGTGACAAAGAACATGGTTTGACATGTGGAATTAAAGTTTGCACAATTGAACATGGTGATTTGGGTGCTAAAAGATATATTCGATCATAGTAAATGAGTACAAAAAGGGATCTAGTCTAGAGCTTCATAAATATCTCACTCACTAATCACTATGAACTACATCTCTCAAGCACACCTCTACAAGTGGACAAACCCACCTTATATAGAGGTGTTTACATGTCTCTCTCTCACTCTCATTTACACATTTGTCAAAAGGCTAATACACCACATGCAAGTGGGTTTTACAAAAGTCAAACATTTACAAAGTCATGAATGAAGAACTTTGCACCCCAACATTCTCCCCCTTAAAGTTAGGAATGAATGACCCACTTTAATTCTTCCAAAATCAAGCACTACGTAGTTCGAGCCTCAAAGGTGACACATGTTGAAACGAACTTCAATCTTCAATTCTTCCATGACTCTCCAATTTGGGCTCTAGGATGTGAGACCATACAATCCGAGTAGCAACGAATGATTAAGAGTATTTCAAACTCCAAATAATCACCCTGAAGTTGCGCATAAAAACACACCCCAAAAATGTTCAATAATTCAAAACCCATTTCGAATTCATCACTTCCGAACTTCCAATTGCATCATCTCGTGGCTTCAAAACTTCAAGATCACTTCGGTCTTCAAATCCACGTAATATGAAAAATTCAAGTTCGAATTTCCATATAAAACTTCTCCCTCTTTTTATAATCGAAATTTGATTATAAAACTCCAAAGGAAAAAGAACGTGCTCTATTTGGAATTTTTCATGTCAAAACTCCCCCTTAACATGTGGCATAAACTTTGTGCTTCAATCCGGAAAATCCAAAAAATATTGAATTTTTATCTTCGTTTACGGATCGCCTTTGACAAAATTTCTCAAAAATGGGTAGAAATTGTCAATTTCATAATTTTACAGTGACCCGTTGCGCCCAAAACAGCAAAATATGCAAAACTCTCCCCCTTTTCCAAAGCTGGGTAGAAAGCGTCAATTTGCACAAACTGTAGGGGCCCGAAATGCACAATCTTCAATTTTCAGCAAAAAATAGTCCTTTTTCGAATTTGGGTGCAAACTGCCAAAAATTCGAAGTCTCAGGGACCATCTTCGTAAATTCTGCACTTTTTGTCAAACATTCGAAGACTAGTTCCAAACATAGGAAGCCACAAACAATTTTTGAAGTTGGGTGAAAAGTGTCAAACATACGAAACATACTTTAATTTTCGAAGTGACAAAAATTCGAAGGTTCAGGGGCTGTTTTCGAAAATGTGTGATTTGACCAAAACATTTGAAGCTTTTTGATGCCATACATGCGAAGCCTTTTTCCAATTGACAACCATTCGAAATTTGAAGGACTACATTCGAAAATTTTTCTTCTTCAATTCATACGAAGCTTTTTGTGATCAAACATACAAAGACTTTGGCAAAATATACGAAGCATACAAATAGTTGACTGTGAACAGTAATGAACAGTGATACCCTTCGTATGTTAACCCAGTTCCAGTTCCAGTTCTTCGTTTTTTTCTTTTCATTATCTATTACCCTTCGCTTTTTGCAATCCATTCATAGACCTTCGAATCTAAATCACCAAAAACCTTCGTTCTTTCTAAATCACAGTAAAATCAAACACCCTTTGAAACATTATTCTTCATACGAATCCCAATTCTTCTTCAACCCTTCGTTAATTGATTCCAAAATATCCCAGTCGGCATCGATTCTTGACTGGTTAACAACCAAAATCAACAATCGATCCTTTGCACATCAACAATTAAACAGGGCTTTGTTTTTATCGACCAACAGGGCTTCATTTTTAACATCGATGCTTGACCCCAAATTCAAAATCACAGATCTCGTTTTACAAGTCTTCCCTTCCCAAATCATCGATCACTATGGAACCATTCGCACATCAAGCCTTCGTATATCATCATTCTCAGTCGACCCTAAATCATCCTTCATTCATCAAACATTCGAAAATCGACATCAAACCCAAAAATCAGTGATTTTCATCATCACCCTTCGAATATTCATCAACAGCAAAACACAGGGACCTTACAGGAACCCTTCGTACGTCAATCCAATTGACTAATTCTCCAATAACAAACCATTCGATCCTAAAGTCAAACCAAATCAGTCGCACATTGAACGAACACACAAAAATGAGTTTGACATCTGAGTTTGACTTTTCTAATTCAAAGAATCATAAACACGAAATTGATGATTCTAATGTCAAATTTCAGATCAAATCGGGATTACTTCACTGTTCTTCATAACCTTCAAGTGTTCTTGATCAACAATTTTAACAAAACTGATTCACTTGATCATTATCGGCTAGGCATAGAAAAACCGATTCACAAATCCAGTTTAACAATCAAAATGTATCGATTGTTAAGAATTAAGAGAAAAAGATGTATTCATATGAAGTTAATTCAAGAAAACTTTCGACTATAATCTGAGACAAAAGTCGTTGACGGCACAACTAGATACGTCAACGTACAAGTCGATCTTTGAAACAATTGATGACTTCTTGTCTCAATCGATGGTATGAGATGATATATTAAAAGAGCAATCGGATCAAAAAAGTTTCATGAACAGTAAAGGTTATTATGAATTTGGGCTTAAATCCTCAATGAATTGTAGTTTCGAAATTTAAGCTCTCAAAACAAATGATGAACAGTAACAAGTTTAACTTTTGGATGCAATTAAAATGTGGATGTGCAGTAAAGAATTCAGAAATTTTAGATCACAAAATAATTTTGAGCATTAATTTCCATTCAAATGAACAAATACGTTTTGAAAATTGAATCGAACAAACAAATAGGATTGGATCGGACTTTGATCAACGAAAAATTATTGGATCACAACAAATGGGTTTTTCAAGAGAAATTTGATCCAACGAATCAAATGATCACAAATCAAAAAACACAACGCACGATTGCAACGAAATTAAGAGAGGTCATAGAGAGAGACTCACCAAAATTGATCAAATTGTGACAAAAATTGCCAAACCGAGAATCGTTCTTCAAATATCACCTTGATCTTGAAGACCCGCTCTGATACCAATTGTAGTGACAAAGAACATGGTTTGGCATGCGGAATTAAAGTTTGCACAATTGAACATGGTGATTTGGGTGCTAAAAGATATATTCGATCATAGTAAATGAGTACAAAAGGGATCTAGTCTAGAGCTTCATAAATATCTCACTCACTAATCACTATGAACTACATCTCTCAAGCACACCTCTACAAGTGGACAAACCCACCTTATATAGAGGTGTTTACATGTCTCTCTCTCACTCTCATTTACACATTTGTCAAAAGGCTAATACACCACATGCAAGTGGGTTTTACAAAAGTCAAACATTTACAAAGTCATGAATGAAGAACTTTGCACCCCAACAGTGAGTTACAAAAGAATGAGAAAATAGTAGAGCCAATTTTGTATTATCCATAGACACTTAGGTCGAGAAAATAAACAACAACTTTTGGAGATGAAAAGAGCTGAAAAGAAAAAGGAAGATGTTCTTAATGTTCTTGGCGTTCTTGGTGAAGTTCATAATGTTCTTCATGTTTCTGAAGAAAAAGTGACTCCAGATGCTTTTGTTGAAGGGGGTGTCAGATGTTCATACAAAGTTTTGTGATTTTGAAGTCATTAACTCTAAATCTGGTATTTCGAATAGTGAATCGCAAATCAAGTATTCTAAAATAGTGAAAACAAAGGTATTTTGTTCTATTGGAACTATAACAAATGATTTTCCATGTTCTGATGATATTTTTGAAGCAATGGTTCCTTACAGAAAGCCAATAATTCAAGATGTTTAGATTTACTAAAGTCCAAAAGTTTGTGTACCAAAGGCTTGTGATGTTCAGATTCTAAAAGGTAATGAACATGTTCAGATCCGAAATCATATTTGAAGCCTCATAATCTGAAAAGAAAGAAAGAAAGAAAGAAAGAAAGAAAGAAAGAAGAAGAAGAAGAAGAAGAAGAAGAAGAAGAAGAAGAAGAAGAGTAACATGAAGAAGGTTTGGATGCCTAAGGTACAAGTCCCTTAAGCTTGTGAAAAACTTCAAAAAGTTGAAGTCAAGCATGTTCAAAGAAACTTCAATTCTCATTTTTCTTCAGATAAGATGTTAGAAGTTGGAGAAAAGAGGCAAGAGTATTTGGTTGGTTTAATGAAATTTTTGGAAATTTTGGTTTTCCAACTAAAAAGCGGATATCGTTCTCAGAATAAGATCGTTTTTCTTCAAAGAAGTGGGTATGCAAAAAGACTTCATCAATCTTGAATCTTAAATGAGTCCCAAATGTTTCATAAAAGTTGAAAAAAAAAAGTTGTCGAAAATACAGTAAAAGGGGTGAAATTTTGTTGAATAAATCAATCTTCATTGATTTTTAATGGTTGGAAATGACAAAAAATTGAAAAAGTTGAAAAAGTGGGTGAAAGTTGACTTTTTCTGCAAAAAGAGTGCTGCAATCTGACTGCAAAAGGGGGTGCAAGTTGTCACACTTTTCTGAAATAAGGGTCAGATTCGGAATTTTTGGTTTTACTGGGGTCTGATTCGGAATTATTGACAAAAAGAAGTTAGTTTCGGAACTTTGGGTGAAATCTGCCATTTCTTTAAAACACCAAGGGTTGATTCGGAATTTGTTAGAAACTCTCTTGAGTTACGGAAGTCTCTCAAATTGGACTCGTATTTGGACGTCAACATTGAACATGATATCGGAATTAATCGCACGAAATTTATTGCAAATCTGGAATTGCTTTCGGAATTTTATTCAGTAATGAAAATCGGTATTTGATGATCGCTATATTCCGAAATCAATTTCCGAAATCGGTTCTTCTAAATCTTGATTGGAATTTATTAGACGCTGAAATTGATTTCTGAACTTGAATTCGGAATCTACTGTTCCTATTCCGAGCATTCGGAACCATTCGGAATCGGAATTCAGTGGCACACATCGGAATCTGAAGTTCAAAGCCGTTCGGAATCGGAGTTTCAAGCCTCAAAGCTTTCGGAAAACCTGCATTCGGAATTAAACAGGTCCCGGTTTCGGAAATTGATATCAGCATCTCAATCGGAAGGGAATTATCGTATCATTGGCAATCGGATGTCTTTGGATCGCTTTCGGAATTGACGTTTGATCGGCGATTTTTCATCCAATAATCTGATTTTGACATTTTTTAAGTCAACAAGTGTGTTTTTCCCGTTCCAGTGAAGAAGACGCTTCGATTTTCATTTACCGCCCTTAATCTTTCCAGAAATGACGGTTTCTACCTCACTTCACACAATTCTTTGTAGTTTCTTGGGTTTTTATCAATTTTACCCCCTTACCAAAATATAACTGCCTAAACTTTCGATTTACAATCCAAAACTCAAATTCAGCCTATAACTTGTTCCTAGCTTACTTTAACATTTGTAAAACGGTTTCTAATGGTTTACTATGAGTAAAAAACAATCAATAAGATCCTAATACTAAATTACACTTCCATTAACTTGATTGAACTTCAAATGTTTCATCTCAAAAATCAACCAAAACATTTTCGATATAAAATCAAAGTACACTACTAGAAAACAGCCCTTTAATGACGCGCAAACAATGACACGCGCTGATAGAGGACACACATTTGTGCGTGTGGTAAAAAATAATGTCTGTTTTCTAAAATTTGAAGGATAGAGGGCACGTATTTTTGCGCGCCCTAAAATTAATGTCCAACAAAAAAACACGGAGGGAACCAATAATAAAGAGCGTGTCGTGTAACTATGTCGTTTTATATTTTTTTTAGGAAGGCGTGTTCTCTGCCGATGGGGGGAAATGAAATCCCAAAAAATTAAACACCCCGCCTGATCATCTCCTTCTTCTCCTTCTAAAATCCTCTCCCAAAAAACCCTAATAATCTTTTAAGCAGTTCCTCTCTCTCTCTCTCTCTCTCTCTCTCTCTCTCTCTCTCTTTCTCTCTCTCTCTTGGAATCAGATTCTTGAAAGATCGAAACCCTAATCGTAGCCCTAACTACAACATGTCTTACCAACCGAGATCTTCAAATCAAAACGAAAGTGACGACCGCCATAAAAAACGTCGGCTATACAACCCTTACCAAGATATTAGAGTCCCTGCACAAACCCTATACAAACTTCCCACATCTCTTGAATACCTCTTTCAAGAGGAATCCATCGCTCAACGAAGTTCACGAAGAGAAAATCCGACATACTACACCGGCATCGGTTACCTCAGCGGCGCAGTAGTTGGCGCTGGGAAGGGTTTAGTAGAGGGCGTGAAGGCTTCTGAGGCTGGAGACACCATGAAACTTAGGGTTAATCAGATCTTAAATGCTTCTGGACATGTAGATCGGACGATCAGCAACCGTGCAGGTGTAATCGGACTGTTGTACACTAGTATGGAGAGCGGTATGGTTAAGGCTAGGGATGCAGATGATATTATTAACAGCGTGGTGGCTGGATTAGCAAATGGAGCGCTTTACAAGGCGGCGGTTGCTGTCAGAGCTATTGGTGGAATAACGGTGGGATTAGCCATGCCGGGGAAGCAGATTTTGAAGAGATACGTACCAATCTGAGCTCGATCTGTATTCAATTTCATCTTTACGTTTTTCTACGTGGGTGGAATAGCGATGGGATTAGCCATGTCTGTTTACCCTTTTGATCTTTACGTTTTTCTACATTTTGGTATATTGTGCTAATTTTCCTTCGCTCCTTTTTGGGAACAGATGGTGTATGTTTTGCTTATATACAACAAGAAAGAGAAATATAAATGACTTGAAGCATCAGGTATCTTTTCTTACAAATTCATATCATTTGTATAACCAAATCTTTGCTAACTATTGTGTTAATGTGCATTTTATTTCAAGAAAAACTTTGACATGTATGATCAAGTCTTGTCATTTTGACTTACTAATCACATACATGTATGACTTTTAAATGACTTGAAGCATCAGGAGTCCCTTATAGTGTTGCTGAATTAGGATTTGATTCTTGATTCAACTCTCCAAGGTTATTGTCTTCTATTTGTACTCTTCTTGTTGTTCTGATTTTGTTGCTTAATGTTGTAGATTTTTTTTAGTTTGTGTTTAATTGTTACCATTATAGTGTTGCTGAAGATATTTTTTTGTGTTGGTTGTCACATTATCCTTGTTCTTGGTTGTCTCTCAAGAGAATTTGAAGTGGCAATTCAATAAATCTTATTTAACTTCATGATTTTTATATTTGTGATTTATATATTTCATATTCGAGTTTCTGATTTTTTATATTTCTTTCTTTCTTATTCTAATTTTATATATTTTAGTTTAATCTGTTTTGTCTTGGTTGATAAAGTGCAGGAAATCTACAAATCACAATGGAAAAAGAAATTTACAATAAGAGGTGTTTTTCTTTCCTTTCTATGATATGCCTTCTGTAGTTAAAAACTATGAATCTGGATATGAAAAATACAAGAATTTTATGTATATTACAGGATGAAAAACTAGAAATTTATGTTTTATATTATTTTATATTTTATAAGTCTTTTGGCCTATTTTTCCTAATCTGCATAGGGCCCTCTAAATCTTAGGGCCGACCCTGACGGGTATTAATGGGATTTCTCTTGTTAAAATTTCCAAGACTTCGTATTTTCAAAGACCTTCTTGAAGTTGATTTTCTTGTAAGGATTATCTGCTTATACGATCAAAAGATTTTACCTCTTGGCGGTTTCAATCGTTGGTGTTAACATGTCATCGTCACCTCCTTCTGGTCCTCTCCCCATTCCTTCCTGCAATCAAGTTTAAGTGGCATGTATTAGTAAGTTGTTGGTCTTTCGTTGCTGCTTTGATCTATATTTAATGATATAATTTCCATAGATGCCCTTCATTTTGGAAACATAAACAACAAGGAGATATATGCATCTGAAATCTTGAATGATTGAAGCCCCTGTATTAATGTATGTTGAATGCTAGAATCTTAATCTCTTAGAATATTGATCTTAAACATCTAGAATCTTGAATCCTCAAACTTGATTCCTTTCATGAGTTCATTAACTGATTCCATCTTTCCTATACATGAATCTGATAAGTATTTGCTATTGGAGTTGTTCTCATGGTTTTGGAGAATATTGGGTTCAAATCCAATGTGATCATCATCAATCTCTCTTGGAATCAAACTTTCGAGTCTCTTTCCTTGAGAATTCCAATGTCCTGAGGGCTAATTGACAAAAAAAAATCATTGCTGAAATCATCTGATTCCAGATGGGAATCAAAAAAATTCTAATTTGGTGTTCTTAAGAATATAGAACTCCCTAATAGAACACTCATACCCACGTGCTCTACCTCCCTCCATGCAAGTTAATACTCTCACTTATCATCCTTATGATCACACACACAAATATCAACAGAAGAACGGCACAAGATCATCAAGAGATTGATTTTTTTTCTATTTAACTAATAGACTCAATCAAAATGAAACATCAAAGAAAGCATAAGAAACCTACCACTGAAATTCAATCACAGCAGCCTCGAAGTTCTGGTTCCTTCCCTATCAAATGAAAACAACAAGACACTAATTTTTCCTTCTTCATTTCATGAGATTCAAAAGAGTTTAAGGAACTCTTTCTGTTACTTTATGTTCAGTCCCCGCTTTCAGTTTTCACTACAAGTTGGATATAGAATAACCAAAGTCATAATTGTTCTAATTTTCATGAAAAAAAATCCTCCAGCCAATTCACTTTCTCGGTTTCTCCAGCTCCAAAACTCCATTTCCCCCATAATTGTTCTAATTCTCTTTTATTTCTTTGACTTCATTAAAACGTGAAGAGCCTACAACAGATTTCTTAGAGTTTTCTTTATCATATTTAGATATATGTATGTTTTCGTAATCTTGCAGTTGTGCTGTTTTGCTCAAAGGAGCATTTGGGCTTTGTCTTTTTTTACTATTTATCTTTTATTTTATTTTTGGGTTGTCTTTTTTTTTTTCACTCTGTTTTTCATTTTCCAGATCTTTGTGATCCCTTTATAAAACTGTAAATGTTGGCTTTGCCTTGCTCAATGGTCAGATCATGGAGAGAGAATCGGTAGCTTTTATGCTTGCAACGATTATGAATCTGCAAAGCAATAAGGAGCTGTAATAAACCTAATCATATTTTACTCTAAATTCAAGAAAACATTACAATTATTCATTTAAAAAATCCCAATCTTTAAAAAAATATCGTTTACATGATGAATGTTGTTTGTTATGGCAGAAAGCAATCATTATGCGCATAAGTTACAAGTTGAACAACAAAGACATGTTGGAAGAAAGACCAATCAGAAACATCTCTCGTGAGATATGATAACATTTTTCGCTCTCTTCTATGACCATCTCTTAGTGTTTATATTTGGGACATTGTTATTAAATATTATTTGTATATTTGTATTCCCATGTTCTTAGGTCCAAATCATGGATACTTGAATTTGTTGATTTTGGAGGTGAAATGAGAAGAGATATATGGTGCTAATAAAGGTAAGACAAGGGCAAAAAATTATGCCATTAATGACATTAATCGCTTTCATTTGTGATTGTATTCATTACATATGGATTCAATACTTAGCTAAGTTGACCTAGCATTTTATTCTTTTAGTTTGACTCAATTAGTTCTTTTTTTTTATTGTAAATTGTAAATTTTAATTCAGGGTATTCTTGGTCCATGTGCATCACTTGAGAAGGTTCATATAGTATTTTAAAGAATGTTGACTGATTGTTGTTTTTTGTGCAGAAAGGTGCTTTATGCTCTGATACTAGCATTGGTCAAGGGGGTACTACTGCATGGAAGGTGCTTCAATACACACTTGCTTACAAAAATGTACACAAACTAAGGAAATAGCAATATAGTACTAGGTTATATAGTTAAGGAAAACCTCTTAATAATAATGTTCAAATATTTGTATACTATTGGTATAATTATTTATATGACATTAACTTTTGTGCAATGGATTGTATTTTTGTATATGGTATTTTATTTTCTATTATGAGACATTAAATGCAAATTTAATTTGAAAATTAGTAAATCTATAAATAATTTTTTTTTTCAAAAACAATTAAAATTATGATACGCAAAAATGTGTGTCATTTTCATTTATGACATGGCCTTTCTTGACAGCGGCTTTAATGATATGCATTGCGTGTCATAAATGTGCGTCGTCTATAGACGACGCGCAAAAGCGTGTCGTCTCTCGTTATGACATGGCCTTCCTTGACACGCATTTGCGCGTCGTCTGAGCGTTTTACGACACACATTGCGCATCGTAAAAGGCTGTTTTTCTAGTAGTGGTATGAACAATAGAAAGGGGTTACATCCATAACATCGTCGATCATAGTGTATCAAAACTCATCATCAATAGTGGAAGTTAAATACTTCAATAGATAAATATATATTGGATGCCATTCCCCCGAGAATGTCCAGATTTCCCAATCAAGCTAGCTCCTTACCCTTCGAACCTGAAGGACCCGCAACTAAAGACACAAAATACCAATTGTAAGCCTAAGGATTAGTGAGTAATCACAACATTCACCCATTATATAGATCCTAAGCCTATCACATCATACATATAAACACCAAATATTAATCACATATATTTGAACACATAACATATGCTAGCATATTCACAACCATTGTGTGACTAGAACTTCCCTCCGAGAGGCTATTTTCTCGAAGCACTGATCATCTGATCATACTTCCCTCTGAGGGGATATTCGTGATCATAAATACTACCACGACATAACTAGCATTTACCTCCGAGAGGCTATTCGTGGTCGTGCACAACATAATCACATAGTCGATATAAAGAGTAAGTTCATTACAACTCACCTAAATGACTGATAAGACAATCCACATAGCAAACTAAATGGTACATATACTACCTCGAACCACTACACAATATTTAACCCTAATTTAAAAATTAATACATGATACTTAACTTTCCTCTCTAAACGAGTCTATATCTTTCTAATCATCTTCTTAGGGAAAAAACCATTTTTCCACTTAATCAATAATTGAAGAAATACTTTCACTAAAATTTGACTATAAGTCAAACTAGTCAAAAATCAACGGTCAACGTTCAATGCCCACCGTGTCGTGGGAAACCCCTAACAATGTTGTTGTCTAGCCATGAGAAAACAGTTGCGAGACTTCTCCGTCCACCACGTCGTGGTCAATCCTTGACCGCATCGCGATTCGTTTTGGCAGAACAACACCTTCATTAAACTCTTAATCTGATAAGTCCAATCCTCGAACTTTCTAGAAGGCTTTATTACTCACTAATGGATCGAATTGTAACCTTATGGAAATGCATGTATCACACCATTCTAAGTCAAAAATAGTGAAAATGAGTTCAAAACTCCATCATGTTACCAAATGAAGAGTAGAGACATATCTTAGCACATATAACACTTATGGGACCTTGGAAAGTAATAAAGTTTCAAACTTTATTCTAACTTTTCTCCAAAACCCACAAAATGTGCAAAACTATCCTAAAATCCAAGCTCTAAAGAGCATTGATCAAAAAAGTTGAGCCTTGAGGACTTACAAAAGTCCAGAAGATGCTCAAAAGACTAGTGTGTGGTTGATTGTTGCTTCCTTGCCTCATTAATACACCACTTCTTCCTTCAAGAACAATATCAAAACAAAATGAGGCTTAAAAGGCTAAGAGAAAGACTAGGGTTTAATGCATGAGATCTAAGGGTAATGGAGGTTGAGGATGGATAAATATAACCTCACATCCTGTAAATAGGCTTAAGGCCAAAAATCTAGGGTTTTATGCTCATTACAACACAATTTTATGATCATTAAATGACCATCGTATCGTGTACACGTTGCAACACCACATTGTGGTATCCCAAATCCATAAATCTAAGGGGTCATCTATGTTTCCTCACTTTATACTTATATCCCTTATATTTTTATTTGTTCACTATTTTCCTTAACTAAGAAAAAGTTGGCACCCTAAGCTTACTATTTCCATCACTATCCTATGTCCAATAGATTTATCTTAGACAAAGCTACAAAAATGGCCCTTATGGTATGAATTTTTTTCAGGAAAAATTTCGATACCTTAAAAAAACTGGATGGAACGTCCTTTTCAGCAAGTTTGCTTGCGGTTTTGGTCTCTATTCAAACAAAAAAGACTATTATACCCTGCCTCCTTATTTAATATTTAATAAATATTAACAAGATATAGGTTCATCGATTTCTCGTTCTCTCCTCTCTCTATCTCTATCTCTCTCCTCACTATCTATCTCTTTTTCTCTCTCTCTTTGTCTCTCTCTCTCTCTCTCTCTATCTCTCCTTCTCTCTCTTTCTCTCACTTAAATATCGATAATCAATTAAGGGTTCATACTTCTAACATTCGCTCTCCCATATCTTGTTTCTTTGGTACTCAGATGATGTTCTTCAAACCTCATATAGTACCAAACTCTATGGTCTTCCCTATCCATTCTCATTTTTCCTCCACTAAATCGAAGGTTCCTCAATCTAAAAGATGATTACCAGATTCAAGTTGGTCCAATGATTTTAGGTATTTGAGTTTGGGGAAGAAAAAGGGAGGGAAGTATGTATACTATGAGGGTAAGAATTCTAAGAGAGATGATATTTAGGTTCGTTGGGAGAGAGAGAGAGAGAGAGAGAGAGAGAGAGAGAGAAAGAAAGAAAGAAAGAAAGAAAGAAAGAGAGAGAGAGAGAGAGAGTATGTGGGTTATTTTCTATATTTAATTATAACAGTAACTTACAAAATGAAAGAAAAATGCAAAATAAACATATCAAATGTATTTTAGCAATTTTATTCTTTAGATGGACCAAATATACAAGCAAACTTGTTGAAAAGGACCCTTCATGTAACAACCCAAAATTATGCGGAAACATGGGTGGATGCGCTGTGATCAAGCCGAACCCTTTCCTTTCGAACCGAAAGTACCTGAAACTATAACCATAAAAATTGTAAGCACAAAGCTTAGTGAGTTTTCCAAATACCCCATACCATACATAATAATCACATACTGGGCTCCCGCCCTTCATTGCGCCTTGCCAACATCATGTCCCGCCCGACATCAAGCCCCGCTTGGTATATAGATATGTCAATCATTAGGCCCCTACTGTAATCGATCCCCACCTATTGCACATATAAACATATCAAAATATAATCATATTAATGTTGGATTAGTGTCTAAGTCCATAACTATTTTAGTATGTACTTGACCCGATTATGAGCATGGTCCTTTTGGGTTGCCTTCACCATAGCAATATGTAGGATGAATTAAGGAGAGAAAGGTTTAATTACGATTTATTAATATATTATGATAATAATATATTAAAGGAGAAATCATATTGTTTAATTAATATTAGTCAAGAATTAATAAAGAATTAATTTTGTGGCTAAAAGAGATTAGTTAAACTTAGGGGACTGGAATTGTAGTTATAAGATAATTGCAATTGGGCTATGGATCACCTTGGAATAATAGGTTGGACGAATTCTATGGGGAAGCCTATTAGAAATCGTCCAAGGCATGTTCCTGAAGGGGTCCATGGGCTGCTTAGGGCTTAAGCAGTCAAATTAGGGTTTCCTTGTTAAATAACCCTAATTGCCTACCTATTTAAAGAACCCTTGAGACCCAAAAACAAGACTAAGTGTTCCTTTAGGGTTTCCAACCATTTTTGGTGCCTCCCCTCTCCTCCCTATTCATCCAAGTTGCTTAGTGGTGTTTGTTACTCCATTATAGGTGCAACACTTGAGGCCTTTCTGAAGCCAAGGATTGATTGTTATTGCTATATAACAATCAAAGGTAAGATTTAAACCCCAATTTCAGTTATAGTTTATTAGATCTAGAGTTTATGGCTTTGGATAATCAATTGCATGTTCCTTAGACAAACTAGATCCAAAGCTATTAGGGTTTGCATGTACACCATAGGAATGATGTAGTGCTCATAACCCATCAGTGGTATCATAGCCTAGGGCTGTTTGTTAGTGAATTGATGCTTATTTGATAGTTTATTGTCCGAATAAAACGTTTTTTCCCCTTCTGCTTGACTGAATCAGCGAGTCCAGTCCCTGACTCGGCGAGTCCATGGATCTGGCAGCCTGTTTTTGCGATTTTCTTGCCAATTTTGCTGTGGGATAATTACCAAAACAATTTTAATTAATAAAATCCAATTTTTTATTGATTTGGGTGAATATTCTTAACAAAATGGTAGATAATTACCATTTAATCAAATATTTGTTACCTTATAAGATAATGTTTAATTATTTGAGTTATTTGATAAATTATCCTGCAAGAAATTTGACTAGGTCAAAATTAGATAATTGCGTTATTTGAATAGTTTCAAATTACTCCATTTAAGTTTTATAGTTTAAATTTGAACTTAAAAATTTTCTTCTTTGAAATTTAAAGAGTTAAACCCAAATGTTTTGAAAAGTTTCAAAACTTGCCCTCAAGTTTTGGAATTAAAATTTTTTGATTAAAAGTTTAATTTTGAAATATTTAAATTCTAATGTTTTGAAATGTTTCAAAACTTGCCCTCGAGTTTTGGAATTTAAAATTTTTATTAATAGTTTAATTATGTAATATTTAAATTCTAAAACTCTAGTATTTTGAAAAGTTCAAATTACACCCTCATGGCTTTGTTAAGTTAATTAAATGTTTAATTAAAAGAGAAAATTAATAAAACCACCAATTATTTTAAAAGTGTAAAATACACCCTATACTATATATATATGTAGCATTAAAAGCCCAATATTATATATATATATATATATATATATATATATATATATGTGAGTAAAGAGTCAGTCTTACCTTTAGTAGGCCTAATATGAAAGCAGATATTGCTACCTTCGTAAGTAAATGCCTTACTTGCGCAAAGGTTAAGGTCGAGTATCAGAAGCCCTCCTGTTTACTACAACAACCAGAGATTCCAGAATGGAAGTGGGAGCGGATCACTATGGGTTTCATAACCAAGTTGCCCAAGAAAACGGGTGGACTTGATACCATATAGGTCATCGTCGATAGATTGACCAAGTCTGCACACTTCCTGCCTATAAAAGAAACTCACAAGATGGAGAAGCTTACGAGAAATTACATTAGGGAAATTGTACAACTGCATGCGGTTCCTATATCTATTATGTCCGATAGAGATAGTAGGTTCACTTCAAGATTCTGGTAATCGCTACAACATTCCCTGGGAACAAGCTGGACATGAGCACAACCTACCATCCTCAGACCGACGGACAAAGTGAGAGGACCATCCAAACACTGGAAGATATGTTGAGAGCCTGTGTGATTGACTTTGGGAAGGCATGGGATACTCATTTACCCCTTGTTGAATTTTCCTACAATAACAGTTATCACACAAGCATCAAGGCTGCTCCATTTGAAGCCCTCTATGGCCGGAAGTGCAGATCCCCTCTGTGCTGGGCTAAAGTGGGTGATACCCAGTTAGCTAGGGGGCAAGTTTCTGACAATACTCTCACAGGCCCGGAAATCATTCGGGAAACGACAGAGAAGGTCGTTTAAATCCGTGAACGATTAAAAGCCTCTAGAGACCGACAAAAAAGCTACGCTAGCAAACGAAGGAAACCTTTGGAATTCCAGGTGGGAGACCGAGTCCTTCTTAAAGTCTCACCTTGGAAGGGCTTGATACGCTTTGGTAAGCGTGGGAAGCTCAATCCGAGATACATAGGGCCTTTCGAGATTCTCGCAAGAATCGGCCCTGTAGCTTAAAAACTCAATCTACCCGATGAACTTCGTAACGTACACTCTACATTCCACGTCTCTAACTTGAAAAAGTGTCTGTCCGACGAGACTCTTGTAATCCCACTCGATGAGATCGAGATCAATGAGAGCCTCAACTTCGTGGAAGAACCTATAGAGATCATGGACCGTGAGGTTAAACAGACGAAGCAAAGCCGCATCCTACGTCTTTTCTAGAATGAAATTACTTTATCATCTTCTTCTTTAACTTTTCCCAGGGGAGTGCATAGGCTTTGTCTACACCTAAAGCCTTGACCTGGATACTCCACTAGAGGAGTGGTCTTCCTATAAACGTGTATGTTGCGAACTTAACTCTATGTTAACTTGAACACTTTCTCTCTATCTCTTTAATGCAGTGGATCAAAATATCTACTCCTCTGTCTCCATAAAAATATTTTGGCCGATTGTTAATAAAATCTTTATTGGTTCTTGTCATTTGACTACCCTCCTTATTGTTTCCCTCATTCTTACTAGCTCTGAGATTGCGTAATGCATTAGAGACTTGACGCTAAATCATGGTCTGAATGGAGGTCGGGTCAATCAAGGTTAGCATTTAAGGGTTATTATCCTGAAATGACAGTATGAAGGTCACTCATTATTCCTATATTTAACTAATGGGGTTGTCATTCTATCCTTGTTTACTAGGATCACACTACTTTTTCCATTTGTAGGGTACTAGAGTTGCTTTCCTAGAAACTTGTCTCCTTATCGCTTGTTAAATAAAGACTTCACTGATATCTATTCTTTTGTTGTTTTCTTCCTTATTACGACATGTTATTTTTGTTTTCCTACCAACTTATATGAATGGAAATTTTTTATTATTCCAAGGAAATTTCTTGTCTTTTCCCTTAATATTCTAATTACCTTAAATTCCTAAAGGTTTTGAACATCTAGGGTATCAAAAGTTTTTGGAGACAAAAAGTGTCAATTTTTGAAAATTTTGGACATGCGTGCCGGCACACGACGTGCGCTCCGCGGACCTGTAGTAGATTAGCATTAAATTCGATTTTTCCTCATTCAACACTTTTCAAACATTCGTCTTTCTCAATATTAAGCCTAATGGATGATACATCGAGTTTGTATGGATTTTTGGAGGTTTTTATCAATGGATGGATTTTGGTTAAATTTCATGAAAGGGATGAGTAATTTAGCTAACCACAATACCGATTTTACTTCCTTCATACTCAATTTTCAAGTTTATTTCATCCATTGATCATCATTTCGAGTTTTTAGAATTCAAAAAAATTTCTAAACTTTTAAATAAATTCTTAAATTCGTAATGTTTTAGATGAAATGAACTACTTATTTGTATTCTAGTAGCTTATTCGAATTTCCCTATATGGTTATTGTGTTGAAAATTGGACTAAACAACAATTTTTCAAAACTGTTGTTCTTCGTTTTCTAAGAGCACGCCGCATGGAGTCATGTGCACCACATGTACTCATATGCAGCGCATACCTTCGCACTTTTGGTCCATTTCAACACCTTTTGCAACATTTTAACTAGACTATCATCCCTAATTGTCTTTTGTTTATTTTTCTACAGATATGTCGAGATGAGGTCGACAAGCCGCGGGTCAGTTACCTCCTAACAGGCCATCACATCCATTCCTACAGTTCTTCGATAATCTTGTTGATCGGAGTTCATTCATCTCTCGCCTGATCACTCTTCTATCCAATAAGATTGGCGTTCCTCAGGCTCTTTCCTAGAGGGATGCAGACGAGTCTAGGTTGACGGCTACTTTGGAGCCATTCCTTACTCGTGTATTGTGGGATGATAACGGTCTTGAGTTTTTTGTCTTTCGTGGATAGCAACGAGTTTTTGGGGTTTGGAAGGTGATTTACAAGGAGCTTTGGTGGGATTTCTTTTTGATAGTTTACTTCGACAAGACATCAATGACATGGCCTGTCATGTTAGTCTTTACTTTTTACCTAGGAGGCGTATCCCGCTCCTGCAACATGATCGATCTGGGGAGACATTTAGATATTTATACAACGGAGGAGACTTTGAGTCCTTATTTGTATGCTTATCTTGATAGGGGTATTACTAAGCTACCATAGGAGTATGGCTATATGTATGTCTGGGGTCATGCTAGGGGGACCTATGTTTCCATGATGACCAAGGAGAATACCTTCAGGTCTCCTATTTATCGGTTGATCCACCGATTAGTCGTTTATACTATTTATCCCTGCAAGGAGTGTGAGAAGGTTCATTCTGCCGACCTCTTCTATATGTGGTATCTGACCCGGACTGAGGTTTGTATCCATCTTCCCTTTGCCATTGCTCTCTATTTATCTGGTATGGCTCTAGGTTCTATGCCTTCGAGCATGATTAACGAGGATCATTGGTTCACTGGGTTAGCCCTATCTAATGAGTTTGACACTAGCGGGATGGTTCCTATTCCTATCAGAGACATGGGTACTACCGCTCTAAGGAAGATGCGGGTGTTGGTGTGGGGAGTGGGGCGGAAATCAAGGGTTCCAGATGATGATATTGTGGATCCGATTAGACAGTTGGAGTCGAATCACATCCTTGAGTTTGCCTTTGAGTGGCGTCAGAGGCCTAGGCATGTCGAGCCTCGCTAGACGGATCCGACTCTAGGCGATGTGATGCAGCGTCTATATGCTACACTGAAGAGCGTCGTTGGATCATGGCTTCGATTGTTGGGTGATGCACCATCTGGCGATAGACCATCCACCTTTACCTCAGGTGGGTCCTTCTGTTTTACCACCTTCTCAGCCTGTTCATGATGGTGCTGATCCTTCTGGCACACACCATTGGGACATTGATGATAACAGCGAGGACGGTACGGAGGACGAGGAGGGTGAGTATGAGAGCAATGAGGAGTAGGTTGATGTGTTTGGGTTGTATTTTGATACTTTTTTTACTTATTTTGTGGGATATTTTTGATACAGTTATGTATGCTTTGATTTGTATATGTGTGGTTTTTATTTTATCGTTTATGTATCCCAAATTCAGTTGATGTCTTGGTTCAGTCAAGACTAAACAAAGGTGATTAGGCTACTTTTAGGAGTGACTCAACCATTACATAGAGAATCAGCTTAGATTGATGTATTACATTCTTGATTTGTGTGACATCCCCAAAATCTCGGCCAGAAAAGACCGATTTTCATTTATGCTTTTAAAATAATTTCAGAGTAAATCCTTTTGATTTGAAAGAGTTGCGGAATTTGTTCCCAAAAACAAAACGTGATAAAACAATGTTTACCAAAGTATTTCATAAAAGAAATGTATTTTCATTATATAATCAAAACTCGGGGTGTCATGTTCCGATACAGACCAATAAGCATAAACGATAACATTACAAGTCATTCAATAAATATATACATATACAGACTTGTAAACAAAACAACTTGATGGTTCATCCATCTCATGCCCTTCCGCCACTACCTGTAATACAATTTAAAACTGAGTGGGTCAGGCTTGGGAGCCTGGTGAGCATATAGGGTTTTCAACGCACAATAAATATCATATTTAATTTTCACCAACCAACAATAACCCAATTACCCATTCCCGTTATTCTCACTTTAATGTCCCTAAAAACAACTAACATAAGGGACCTAGTCTAAGAATATTTCATCGGGGCGACAACACATGCTTCGGGGGTACCTCAGCAATATAAGTCAAATAAGGCAACCATGAGGGGGATGGAGTACAGCGAATGAACACCCAAGTTCATTAACACCTACAGGTGGCGAACCTACTAATGTTTCCACAAGACTGTCTAGAATAGCCAGTGGTCGTCATCTAAACTCCGCTAGATGACTCAATCAAACAACAACGAGGCCTCTCATCTGTTTATTACACACCAACGGTCTACCCATGTTCTACCCAACATATTAGTAGATAAAAATATACATTTGTATACATAGTTTAAAGAAAACCTGTATAGCATGCTTTAATCAACACATATATCACATAACAGATGAGGCACACACACACATAACACATATCTCATAAAGAAATAAGCAGATCTATAAGATAGAAGAGAGTGAATACTCATTCACACATAACACAACCAAATATATACACATAGCACGTATTTTTATATAAAATACTTCGTATTATTGTATTAGAAGAAATAACTACACACTCACTTGATCAGAAGACGATCGGACAGCACTACGGCTTATAGAAGTAGTAATCCACAGCAGATCTGGAAGATCTTCACAAAAATCGAACTTCTCGCGGGCAGAGCTTCGACTCGGGAACCGCACTTCTCGGGATCTTCGGGATCTCGGGACTTGCCTCGGGGCTAGAGTATGATACCGGGACTTCGGGATAGCTTCGGCACGAAAAACGATGCAAAAGACTAGAGAGAAGAGAAGAAAATGAACAACAAAGAAGGCTGTCTTCGGATCCTTTATATAGAGGCTGGAAGCCTCAATTACGCGGGGCGTACAGCAGTACGCAGCGCGTACTGCTCCAATGTTCGTAAGCGCATGCGTCATCCGAAGCCACTTGCTGCGATGTCGACACCCTCGGAGTACGCGGCGCGTACCTCGGATCAGATCAATGACTCGTTCGGATAATGCTTCCGAATTTTGAATTAAAAATAAATACCAAATGATTAATAAACTTCGGAAATTCATAACTTCTTCATACGAACTCCGTTTTCGACGTTCTTTATATCCACGCGAAGGTGAGACCATGCTCTACGACTTTCGTTTAGACTCCGTCGGCTAATTTTGACTTTATTTTTTATTAATTATTTTTAATAGGCCGGGACAGAAACTTTCGTTATAAATTCATAACTTCTTCGTTTGACGTCCGTTCTCGCCTAACTTTTTATCGTTTCAATACCAACAATGAGATCTTCGATTCTCATTTAGATTGCTTCGGCTAACAACCGCTCGATCTCAAATCGAGTAAAACAGGCTGTATATCGCTAAGCCGGAACTTCGATAAATCATAACTTCCTCATACGAAGTCAGATTTGGGCGTTCTATATATATTCGGAAACCTCGTTTCAATCACTACAACATTAACCAAAGATATTAAGTTTATTTTAAACTTAAATTTCGACGCTTATTTTTATTCTTAATTAATCAAACCACATAATTAAGCAATTAAGCACAAAACACATAATACTCAAATAATACACTTTTATTATTTCAAAACGGGTTACAAGGTTAACCTAGACTATTACATTGCTAAAAATGGCAAGTCCGGAAACACAGGCGTTACAATTCTCTCCACCTTAGAATGATTCCGTCCCCGGAATCACACATCAACAAACAAATGCGGATAGCGACTCAACATGTCACTCTCCGTCTCCCAGGTGAGATTCGGCCCATTCGTGTGTTTCCATCGGACAAGCACTAACCCAACCATTTTGCGTCACAACTTCTTAGTCTTTCGGTCAACAATTGCCTCTGGTTCTTCAATCAACCTTTTGTTCTCATCAATTCTCAATTCAGAAATTGGAATTATATCGGGAACTTCTCCCGTGAACTTCCTCAAATAACACACATGAAAAGTGTTGTGAATTCCATTCAGCTCTTCGGGTAATTCGAGCTTGTAAGCTTGATTCCCAATCCTCTGAAGGACTTTAAACGGTCCAATAAACCTTGGACTCAACTTTCCCCTTTTACCAAATCTTATAAGTCCCTTCCACGGCGAGACTTTAAGCAAAACCGAATCCCCAACCTCAAAAGTTATCGGTCTTCGCTTCTTGTCAGCATAGCTCTTTTGACGATCTTGAGCTGCTAACATTCTTTCCCTAATTATTTTCAACTTTTCAGCAGTTTGATGAACCATCTCCGGTCCCATAAACTGCTTTTCCCCAGCCTCAAGCCAACAAGACGGCGTACGACACTTCTGTCCATACAAAGCTTGATAAGGTGCCATCTTAATGCTCGAGTGACAACTATTATTATAGGAAAATTCTACCAACGGTAAATGTTCATCCCAATTACCTAGAAATTCCAAGGTACATGCTCTCAGCATATCTTCAAGTGTTTGTATTGTTCTTTCACTCTGACCATCAGTCTGCGGATGGTAAGCTGTGCTTAAACATAACTTGGTACCCATTTCCTCTTGTAGGCTTTTCCAAAACCTTGAGGTGAAACGGCTATCACGATCCGATACAATCGTTAACGGAACACCGTGAAGCCTCACAATTTCCTTCACGTAAGAATTCGCAAGCTTTTCTATAGACCATTTATCCCTGGCCGCTATGAAATGCGCACTCTTAGTGAATCGATCAACGACCACCCAAATCATGTCGTGACCATTCTTTGTTCTGGGCAGTTTAGTGACAAAATCCATAGCAATGTCTCCCCACTTACCCATAGGCACAGGCAAAGGTTCTAAACTCCCGTACGGTTTCTGATGTTGTGTCTTGACTCTCGCACAAGTCACACACTCGGCCACATACTTTGCAACATCAAGCTTCATCGTCGGCCACCAGTAGTAGGGTTTCAGGTCCCTATACATTTTAGTGCTACCCGGATGAATCGAGTACATGGTCTTGTGAGCTTCTTCCATCAGAAGATCCCTAATTCCTCCTGACTTAGGTACCCAAATACGATCTTGGAATACCTTCAGTCCATGACCGTTAGTACCAAACACCAACGTTTTACCCAAACGTTCCTCCTTTCGGTCATTTTTCTCAGAAGCTTCCTCTTGAGCTTTCTTTATACTTTCCACAATAGTCGAGACAACCTCAATTCTCAACGCTCTTGGCCTCTTCCTTTCAAGATTGACCTTCCGACTGAGAGCATCAGCAACAACATTAGCTTTACCAGGGTGGTAAAGTATCTCGCAGTCGTAGTCTTTAAGTAATTCTAGCCAGCGTCGTTGCCTCATATTCAATTCTTTCTGATTAAAGAGGTATTGGAGACTCTTATGATCAGTGAAAAGTTTTCACTTCGTGCCATAGAGGTAATGCCTCCATATTTTCAGAGCGAAAACTACCGCTGCCAACTCCAAATCATGAGTCGGGTAATTCTTTTCGTGCTCTTTATGCTGTCGAGACGCATATGCTATCACCTTTTCTCTTTGGGTCAAAACACAACCCAATCCAACACCAGACGCATCGCTATAAACAGCGAAGTCTTCAATTGCATCGGGTAGAGAAAGTATTGGTGCCTCGCATAGCTTCTTCTTTAACTTCTCGAATGCTTCTTTATGCTTCTCACTCCAAGCATAAGTTGCTCCTTTGTGGGTCAAAGCTGTCAATGGAGTAGCAATCGAAGAAAAGCCTTGGATAAACCTGCGGTAATATCCGGCTAATCCCAAAAAGCTTCGAATCTCCGTGGGACTTTTCGGTTGTTCCCACTTCGTCACAGCTTCGATCTTCGCTGGATCAACCATTATCCCTTCTTGGTTGACCACGTGACCCAAGAATTGGACCTCACGAATCCAAAAATCACATTTGGAGAACTTCGCATAAAGCTTCTCCTTCTTCAAAACTTCTAACACTTCTCGCAAGTGCCTGCCATGCTCCTCCTGGCTTTTCGAGTAAATCAGAATGTCGTCTATAAACACTATCACGGATTTATCAAGGAAAGGATTACAAACCCTATTCATCAAATCCATGAACGCTGCCGGAGCATTGGTTAGTCCAAACGACATAACCAAGAACTCGTAGTGTCCATATCTAGTTCTGAATGCAGTCTTCTCGATATTTTGCTCTCTTACCTTCAGCTGATGATATCCTGACCTAAGATCGATCTTCGAGAAATAGCTCGAACCTTGCAATTGATCAAATAGGTCATCAATCCTCGGCAACGGATATCTATTCTTTATTGTTGCCTTGTTCAGCTCTCTGTAATCGATGCACATTCTCATACTTCCATCTTTCTTCTTCACAAATAACACCGGAGCTCCCCAGGGCGATGAACTAGGTCTAATGAAACCTTTGTCCAATAACTCTTGAAGTTGCATCATTAGCTCCTTCATCTCCGTCGGTGCTAATCGATAAGGTGCTTTTGCTATTGGCGTGGTCCCTGGTAACAAGTCTATTCTGAACTCCACTTGTCTATCAGGTGGTAATCCAGGAAGATCTTCGGGAAATACTTCCGGATAATCACACACCACTGGAATACTCTGCATCACCTTCTTTTCTTTCTTAGCATCAATCACGAATGCTAAATATGATGTACATCCCTTGGTCAAACACTTTCTGGCTTTCATTAGAGAAATGATCCCAGAATTCACTCGCCGTTTGTCCCCATACACCATAAACGAATCTTTTCCAGGCGGGTTTACTTTAACTATCTTTTTCTTGCACAAAATTTCGGCATCATTGGCACTAAGCCAATCCATTCCCAACACGATGTCGAAACCATTTAGTTCGATAGGCAATAATTCCTCGTGAAACTTATTCCCATTCAGATCAATTAAGATGCTTTTCATACGATGACTAACAGGTACAAACTTGCCACTAGCTACTTCGACTAATAAAGCATCATCTAGTCTATCAATAGGCAACGCTAGCTTTCTACCAAACTCATGCGAAATAAAGGAGTAGTTGGCTCCAGAATCAAACAAAATTTGAGCAGGTAAATCATTTACGAGAAAGGTACCTGAAGCGACAGCAGCTTCATCCTTCGCAGCTTCCAGTGTCATCTGGAATGCTCTCGCCTTTGGCTTTGGTGGAATGTTGGGCCTAGCTGCCTCCTTCTTCTTCGGACAGTCTTTCAAAATATGCCCCTCTTCATTACACCCAAAACACATCCTTTTGTTGTTCGGATATTCATTGGAAAAATGTCCAACCTTTCCACACTTGTAGCAGGTCACATCCTCGCTATATTTCCCAAAGTGCTTTTTCTTACACTTATCACACCACTTTGCTTCGCCTCCTTTTCCTCCAAACTTTTTCGAATCATATTTCGAAAATTTTCCTTTCTTACCGGAACCAGATGTTCCCTCAAACTTTCTTTTCTCACCAACCTCAACTTTGACGGTGGTTCTTCCCTTTATCATGTTTTCAACAGACTTGGCAGCCCAGATAGCTGCCTCTAGAGTAAGTGCCTGACGTACTGGCACCTCGTACTCCCATGGAAGTCCCTTCGCATATCGGTCCACCTTTGTCAGCTCGTCTGGAACGATACGCAAGGCAAACTCCATCTTATCGGTGAAATTATTGGTGTACTCATCAACTGACATGCTACCTTTCGTCAATGTCAAAAACTTATTCTCCAACTCCAACAGATTTTGAGCCGAGCAGAACTTGCGCTTAAACTGCACCAAGAACTCTTCCTATGACAATTGCAGTGGCTCGTTAGGGCTCAAAGTCTTCCCTAGAGTGTTCTACCAACGAACGGCTCCACCTCAGAATTGACGCACGACATAGATAGTTTGCAACTTACCTCTGCAGCCACACGTCATGAAGGCTAGCTCCATTTCGGAGATCCAATCCATAACCCCAATCGGATCCTCCTTTCCATTGAAGGTCGATGGTTTGCAAGTCAAAAAGTCCTTGTACTTGCATCCCATTCCATCATTCCTTCCATCATGGTTATCTTGCCTAACTATCGGTGGGTTGGCTGGACCAACAGACCCACTAAAGTTTCCACCTTCCGAGTGCCCTTCATTTAATTCAGGCTCTTCCACACGAATCGACAGTTCTTCACGATTTTGTTGAAGCAACCGTATAGTTTCATCCATCTGATGATCCAACATCGTCTGAGTCATCAATTGCACACCAGCCATGGTATTGGCTCAGGTGCTGCTGCTACGACAGGTATTGGCTCAATCACTGGTGGTTGATTCCTGTTTTCGTCAGCATTTCCAACTCCACTTCTTGTTCTCACCATTTTGATCTACACACCAAATAAGGTGAAATTAGATCCTCAATCATGATGGATATTCAAATCATCCTTATCACTCCGAAACGTTCACATGCTAGTTCTAATATCGTAGACGTACGCTTAGAATCCTACACACATAAGGTTTCTAGATCCGGTCGGCAACAGACCATAGATCCGAACAAATAATATGATATATGGCAACATATAACATTTAGCACATAAAGCATTTTAGGCATCTGTAACATCCCCCTCTGGCACGTATCACAATATTGTCCGCTTTGGGCCACTCGGCACGAGGACTTCCCAGGGGGTCACCCATCCTGGTACTACTCCCGCCCGAGCACGCTTAACTGCAGAGTTCTTATGGGATCTGCTGCCCTCACGGCTTTAAAACGCGTTGTGATAGGGAAGGTTTCCACACCCCTTATAAGGAATGCTTAGTTCTCCTTCCCAGCCGATGTGGGATCAGATCTAACCCAATTGTAACAGCCCAAAATCTCAAGTATTGTTAAATTGCATTTTGGGGTGTTTTAAAGGGGAGACTCGGCGAGTTGGAGCAAAACTCGCCGAGTAGGGTCGCAGATTTGGTCGCGGATTCGCGACTGGACTCGACGAGTCCAGGTATGGACTCGGCGAGTCGACGCTGTTCAGCGGAAACCCTAGCCGTTTCGTATTGGGTCGTATATAAGGGTTGTTATGTCGTCATTTCACGTCTTTTGGCCGATTGTGGAGAACCCTAAACGACGGTGGCATCTAGAGCAAACTTGAAGGCCATTATTGACTTTGAAGGAATTGTGGTGCAAGAAGGAGAGTTTTGGCCAAAGGAATATCAAGGGGATCGAGTTCTGAGGTTTGGAGATACAGAGAGGGTGTTATTCAGGTAATATTTCGGATCATTTCTGCTATATTGAAGTGTGCACGAATTTAGGGTTTATGAAACCCATTTGGGTTTAGATGGATTGTTGTGTTATTATCCAACGTTTATAACCCTGTATTAGTACCCCTTAGAGGTCCAGAAGGTTCTATGTTTGTATATTCGGGAAAATATGTATCTCAGGAAGCAGTTTGATCGACTGCATGGCGTGGACTCGCCGAGTCGGATGATCAGACTCGGCGAGTAGCTTGAAGATTCACTGGGACTCGCCGAGTTGTTCTTCAGACTCGGCGAGTGGAGTCGGGGTGGCCCCGCGATTCTTCCAGGAGTGACTCGTCGAGTCAAAGAGGATACTCGACGAGTAGAAGGGGAATCTTAGAGGATTGAAGGACGACCAGACTCGCCGAGTCGCCAGGGAACTCGCCGAGTCCAGTCGAGCTGACAATGGACTGTTGACCAGAGTTGACTGGTGTGATTTCTTAGGGTCAGTTAACGTGGAAGATAGAAGTATTAAAAAGGGATATATGATGTTACAGGGAGCTTGTAGCTCGGAGGATCAAGTGCAAGGGATTTTAGGAGTTGCTATCTTCCAGTGTCCGCGAGGTGAGTCTTCTCACTATACCTCACCCGGAAGGGTTTGATTGTGTGACCGGAAGGTCAAGTATGTTATGTGTTATGTTTATATGCTATAAATGGAAAGTTAGCTGCTACGCGTGATATACATGCTTATATATGGGCCGGAAGGCAAAGTATTATGTGACAGAAAGGTCAGGTATGATATATGATATATGTGCTTTATGTGTTAGAGTATTTGTATTATGTGTTATATATGTGTATGGGCCGGAAGGCGATATATATTGTGGACCGAAAGGTCCGGGCCGGAAGGCAATGTTATGTGGATCGAAAGATCCGGGCCGGAAGGCAATGTTATGTGGATCGAAAGATCCGGGCCGGAAGGCAATGTTATGTGGATCGAAAGATCTGGGCCGGAAGGCAATGTTATGTGGATCGAAAGATCCGGGCCGGAAGGCAAAGTTATGTGGACCGAAAGGTCCGGGCCGGAAGGCGTATGTGCGTAAGGTATATTGGGGAACTCACTAAGCTTCGTGCTTACGTTGTTTATGTTATGTTGTTTCAGGTTCTTACAGTAACGCGGGATGGCAACGGTTCGATTGTACACACCGAAGAAAGAGTTGTGCTTTGGAGGATCCTGGTTGTCTATTCAAATGAAAATGAAACTATATTTTGTAATTCGAATGTGAATAAGATTTTAAAGAAGTGTTTTAATACTAAATTGATTATTTAAATGAAAAATTTTGTTTTTTGGAAATCACGGTGTTACAAATTGGTATCAGAGCCTTGGTTTGAGGGATTCGGACGCGCCTACGGGTAAATCTGGACTCAAACTGAGGAAGTAAGAAAAAGTTTTCCAAATAAATGGTTTTCTAAAGGTGAATAAGAGTTCAAAGAGAAAGCAAGAAAGAGCAGTGTGTACAATCAGCCAGAGCCAAACGGTGATTTCCCAAAATACTCTTACTTTTGTATTATGAAATATCTATTATGCACTTTATGAGACATTATTGCATGCTAGAGACAGACTAGGTATTTCATATCTTAGGACTAGAGTGGCCTGATTTGTGATGCCTTAGTCTAGGGTTTGCTGTTATATGTGCGTTATGCTTTTGTGTGTATGTGATGAGTGGGAGCATCTAGTTAGGACGCACAAGGGGTAAAGCTACGGAGTACAGAGGTACTTCCGAGGATGAGCCGAGAAGGTGGAGCTACCACAGATGGGAAGTCCTATGTATGCTTCAATGCTCGAATGCTGCTTGCTTTGTGCTTTGTGGAGTTGTCGATGATGGGAGTCAGCTACTAAGTGAGTATGACGATACTCAGGAGGTAGAGGGCTGGCATCATTAGGAGCTCTTCAGCAGCTGATAGCAAAGAAGTGGGAGGACAGCGGAAGGGACTAGGGAGTAAACCTAGCCAAATGAGTGCGCTGGTAGAGTAGAGGATTTTGCTGGAAAGCGAGCACGCGCGATGAGATGGGTGAAAGAGCAGGTTTATCAGCTACTTAGGAACTCTGGGATGGTCCGTGTGGAAAGTATGGGTAGATGTGGCAGGTAGTATGGGCCCGTACTACTGAAAGCAGAGGACCCATACTTGACACAGGGGGCATTCTGAAGGTCCTAAGGAACAGATTGAGGAGTGATGTTATGGTTCGAATACCATACATCGGAGCGGATACAGAGTGATGTTATGGTCAGGGCACCATACATCGGAACAGTTGAGATAGATGTTGTGATTCGAGTGCTATACATTGGGGCAGATTGAGGAGTGGTGCTATGGTTCAGGTACCATACACCGAAGCATGTTGAGGAGGGATGTCATGGGATGAGTACCATGGTTCGTAGTGGATGATGCTTGTGGCTATCTTGTTATCCGGTTATCGATCGGACGAGCACGAGCGAGCGGGATGCGAGGATTCGCGAGATCCGGCGTGATGAGGTTGCTGCATTGTTGCGGGCTGAGTCGCCAGAATTGTTTGGGTCGATCAGGACCACTATGATTGAAGTAGTTTGACGAGCGATATGCGGCTTTCGCAGAGACGGCTGCCGCGGCGGTTACAGTGGCTGTAGCAACGGCAAAGAAAGGGGCTAGTCGGGGTTTTCAGTATCGGGACTTCTATTATGCGAAGCCTCCCACATTTGATGGAGTTCAGGACTTGATTGTTGCTATGAGATGGTTATCAGACATGGAGGGGTGTTTCTCCACGAGTTTATGCCCTGCTGATCAGAGGGTGGGGTGTGCTCTGAACCTGTTGAGGCTCGGGGCGAAGGATTGGTGGAGATTGACCACGAGGTCATTTTCCGATGCGCAGTGGGCTGCGGTTTCATGGGATCAATTCAGAGGGATGTTCAGTACTCGCTATATTCCGCGGGATGAAAAGGAGAAATTGGCTCGGAAGTTCCTTAAGCTGAAGCAGGATTTGGAGTCGGTGACTGAGAGCACCGGGATGTTTATTGAGAGGGCGATGTTTTGCCCTGAGTTCGCTTCGGAGCAGGCTCAGATGTCCCGAAATCCGAGTATGCTCAAGAGGGGGGGTATCTGACAGTTCGTGTCTGCACAGAGATGCGAGACCGTGTTGGTATCGCAGGAGGCCGCCATGTGGCGTGAGTTAGAGGTTGAGTTGCAGTAGCGTGAGATGAGGCAGGCCCCGATGCAGTCGCAGTCGGCGCCGAAACGGTCCATGACCGTAGACGTTAGAGTGGGGGATCGGAGCGGTCACACTTGTGGGAAGTGTGAGAGAGATGGCACCGGAGCTTGTTGGCCCAGTGGTGCATGCCGCAAGTGCGGAAAGGAGGGGCATGGTGCACGGGATTGTCGGCAGTCAGTGCCAATTCGGGATTTCAGGATTTGTTATCAGTGTCGGTAGGTTGAACATTTGAGGGTCAACCGTCCTCAGTTTCCTGCAGGACCGGTGCAGGCTCTAGCATCGGCCACCTTGAGGAGTTCAGGAGGAGGACAGGATGGAGCAGAGCCCAAGGGCTCAGGGTCGTGCTTATCGGCTTGCGGCAGAGGGAGACGGAGCAGTGCCGGAGGCAGCTGCGGGTATGATGCTCTCTTGATGTCTTGAGTAGCTTGCGTTGATTGTGGCGTATCGTTTGTGCTGGTGTCTGGTGTGGATTTCGATGCGGTATTCGTTGTTTCGCGGGTTTGGCATGGTTATGGATTGGTGCTTCAGGTTTTCGCTTGGCATTCGTTGTTCCCTGATGGTTTAGTATGATTATAGTTTGGCGTTTTGGTACCGGTAGCCTTGTGCGGTTTTCGATGCGATATTCAACCTTTGGCAGGTTGTGGGTTTGGTTATGGGTTATTGCTTGGGAATTCCGTTGGTCATCGTTCGTGAGGGTTGATAGTGGAGGTGCGGCACTGGGTTGAATGACGGGTAGCATCTGCAGTTGTGGAGTGGATAATTGAAAGATCGGATTCTTTTGGGCGGATTGATCAGGGAGGAGATGTGTTTTGCTGAGGGTTGCTTACGCTTGTGGGAAGCAGTCAGTGGGTAAATGTTCTCTTTGTGCAGGATGGTTCTGAAAGGTCGTTAATGACGATCGGTGGCAGTTAGTCAGTGCTTTAGTGGGGGAGAATTAGAAAATTCTCCGGGAGATCGATGAGTATGTGAGGGTGCTTAGCTGCCGGGATTCAGCAGTGTTGTCAGCGCAGAGTATAGGCCGATGAGAGCGAGTGTCGGGTATGCGGGGCGGGATACAAACCTAGGGCATTCGATTTTGGAGGCCTGAGAGAAGGCCGGGATCAAGCTTGAGTAAGTAATCGGAATTTTGCGATCAGAGTATTGGTACGTTTGAGGTACGTGATGGGTTGTACTGCATTAATCCCACGGGATTATGTTGTGCATGTTTCTAGAGCTGGAACCGGAAGGTTCCCAGAGTTAGAACCTGAGGGTTCGCAGAGTTTGGGTGTACGGACCCACAGAGATATAGCCTCGAGTGGCTAGTATGTGTTATGAGAGTCGGTCCAGTCATACTGGAGACTCTGTTGGTATTGCTGGATTAGCTCGGGATTTTGCGGATCGCGTATGTTGCAGTGTGATTGCAGTGGAAGGTCTGGCCCCGGGTTATTGATCTTGTTTAGCGGAGGCAGTGATTTTGATGAGTGGAGAGAGTGCGTTGGATTGAGAGCCCCTGCAATGAGAACCAGAGTATGTGAATAGCAGTTACGCAAAAAGGGTGGTGTCGCTTGGGGCGAGCACCGTGGCACCGGTTGGAGTGGCAATATGTTCAAGAGAGTTCCGTGGAAAAGGAAAAGAGGAAGGTGTAACTCCGAAGGGGTGCAAGTTCACGAAAGTGAAAGCTGCAGAGCAGAGTTATGGTTAGAGTATTTCAAGTATGGTCTCGAGCATTGTGTTTGCGGCAGTGAAGTAGGAACCCATCCGGGTTGGGATGTCTGTTGAGGCTCAGAAGGGATGCATGGAGAGAGAAAATTTTAAATTCTCAGGGTGAATCTGATCAGAGTGTAGGGTGGATGTAGTGGTTCACCTTGGGAGATGTTCGAGGATATTATCAGTGTATCGGGTCTTTCCACCTGCGGGTGTTGGGACTAGTTCAGTGGGTGTAAGTGATGGCAAGAGGGAACTTGTGAGAGTTGATCTGAGAGGGAGGACGGATCTCTCAGTCGGTCCGGAATGGGCAAAGTGGGCTTTGGATCGGGGATCCGGTGGTTCAGGGTTTCCTAACCCTTATGGGTTGAGTGATCGTTGAGATTTGGAGCAGAGTGCATCGTGGGTAACTTCCGATTACAGAGGGTGATGAGCAGTTCAGAGTTCGTACTTTAGTTGACAAAGCAGACTCAGCAGGTTAAAGAGAGTTAGTGATCGTCTAGAGTTAACAGGAAAGTTATGCAGGCAGACGCCGCTGCGAGCATGTGATTCAGGTCAGCGACTTCGTATTTCTGATGGGGTGCTTCGATGTAGGAAGAGGGGTAAATGGGGGGCCCCGGTATGTCGGGTCTTTTCGTGAAGGTGCGAAGGTAGGAAGGGTAGCCTATCGTTTGGAGCTGTCAACGGAATTGGGACGGATCCATGACACTGGTATGTGTCGCAGTTGAAGAGGTGTATAGCGGATGAGTCAGCAGTGGTTCTACTAGAGAACGATTAGGTGGATGCGAGCCTGTGTTACGTCGAGGGGCCAGGGACCGTCGGAGATCGGAAGATCAGGGTTCTGAGGAACAAGGAGGTACCTCTGGTATTGGTTCAGTAGCGGTCTCGGGAGAGATCGGTAGTGTCTAGGAAGCCGAAACGTAAGATGCGGGAGCAGCAGCCAGAGCTATTTTCAGAGTGAGACTTCGAGGGCGAAGTCTAATTCTAGTGGGGGAGAATTGTAACAGCCCAAAATCTCAAGTATTGTTAAATTGCATTTTGGGGTGTTTTAAAGGGGAGACTCGGCGAGTTGGAGCAAAACTCGCCGAGTAGGGTCGCAGATTTGGTCGCGGATTCGCGACTGGACTCGACGAGTCCAGGTATGGACTCGGCGAGTCGACGCTGTTCAGCGGAAACCCTAGCCGTTTCGTATTGGGTCGTATATAAGGGTTGTTATGTCGTCATTTCACGTCTTTTGGCCGATTGTGGAGAACCCTAAACGACGGTGGCATCTAGAGCAAACTTGAAGGCCATTATTGACTTTGAAGGAATTGTGGTGCAAGAAGGAGAGTTTTGGCCAAAGGAATATCAAGGGGATCGAGTTCTGAGGTTTGGAGATACAGAGAGGGTGTTATTCAGGTAATATTTCGGATCATTTCTGCTATATTGAAGTGTGCACGAATTTAGGGTTTATGAAACCCATTTGGGTTTAGATGGATTGTTGTGTTATTATCCAACGTTTATAACCCTGTATTAGTACCCCTTAGAGGTCCAGAAGGTTCTATGTTTGTATATTCGGGAAAATATGTATCTCAGGAAGCAGTTTGATCGACTGCATGGCGTGGACTCGCCGAGTCGGATGATCAGACTCGGCGAGTAGCTTGAAGATTCACTGGGACTCGCCGAGTTGTTCTTCAGACTCGGCGAGTGGAGTCGGGGTGGCCCCACGATTCTTCCAGGAGTGACTCGTCGAGTCAAAGAGGATACTCGACGAGTAGAAGGGGAATCTTAGAGGATTGAAGGACGACCAGACTCGCCGAGTCGCCAGGGAACTCGCCGAGTCCAGTCGAGCTGACAATGGACTGTTGACCAGAGTTGACTGGTGTGATTTCTTAGGGTCAGTTAACGTGGAAGATAGAAGTATTAAAAAGGGATATATGATGTTACAGGGAGCTTGTAGCTCGGAGGATCAAGTGCAAGGGATTTTAGGAGTTGCTATCTTCCAGTGTCCGCGAGGTGAGTCTTCTCACTATACCTCACCCGGAAGGGTTTGATTGTGTGACCGGAAGGTCAAGTATGTTATGTGTTATGTTTATATGCTATAAATGGAAAGTTAGCTGCTACGCGTGATATACATGCTTATATATGGGCCGGAAGGCAAAGTATTATGTGACAGAAAGGTCAGGTATGATATATGATATATGTGCTTTATGTGTTAGAGTATTTGTATTATGTGTTATATATGTGTATGGGCCGGAAGGCGATATATATTGTGGACCGAAAGGTCCGGGCCGGAAGGCAATGTTATGTGGATCGAAAGATCCGGGCCGGAAGGCAATGTTATGTGGATCGAAAGATCCGGGCCGGAAGGCAATGTTATGTGGATCGAAAGATCTGGGCCGGAAGGCAATGTTATGTGGTTCGAAAGATCCGGGCCGGAAGGCAAAGTTATGTGGACCGAAAGGTCCGGGCCGGAAGGCGTATGTGCGTAAGGTATATTGGGGAACTCACTAAGCTTCGTGCTTACGTTGTTTATGTTATGTTGTTTCAGGTTCTTACAGTAACGCGGGATGGCAACGGTTCGATTGTACACACCGAAGAAAGAGTTGTGCTTTGAAGGATCCTGGTTGTCTATTCAAATGAAAATGAAACTATATTTTGTAATTCGAATGTGAATAAGATTTTAAAGAAGTGTTTTAATACTAAATTGATTATTTAAATGAAAATTTTTGTTTTTTGGAAATCACGGTGTTACAGCATCTTTCCTAAAATAAACTAGTGCTCGTGTCTAAAACATAACAGACACGCATCTCAAAACTTCACTTCGCATTCTAAGTTTAAGTCTAGAAATCCAACAAATTCCTAGTTCGCTTAAACTAATGCTCTGATACCAACTGTGACATCCCCAAAATCTCGGCCAGAAAAGACCGATTTTCATTTATGCTTTTAAAATAATTTCAGAGTAAATCCTTTTGATTTGAAAGAGTTGCGGAATTTGTTCCCAAAAACAAAACGTGATAAAACAATGTTTACCAAAGTATTTCATAAAAGAAATGTATTTTCATTATATAATCAAAACTCGGGGTGTCATGTTCCGATACAGACCAATAAGCATAAACGATAACATTACAAGTCATTCAATAAATATATACATATACAGACTTGTAAACAAAACAACTTGATGGTTCATTCATCTCATGCCCTTCCGCCACTACCTGTAATACAATTTAAAACTGAGTGGGTCAGGCTTGGGAGCCTGGTGAGCATATAGGGTTTTCAACCCACAATAAATATCATATTTAATTTTCACCAACCAACAATAACCCAATTACCCATTCCCGTTATTCTCACTTTAATGTCCCTAAAAACAACTAACATAAGGGACCTAGTCTAAGAATATTTCATCGGGGCGACAACACATGCTTCGGGGGTACCTCAGCAATATAAGTCAAATAAGGCAACCATGAGGGGGATGGAGTACAGCGAATGAACACCCAAGTTCATTAACACCTACAGGTGGCGAACCTGCTAATGTTTCCACAAGACTGTCTAGAATAGCCAGTGGTCGTCATCTAAACTCCGCTAGATGACTCAATCAAACAACAACGAGGCCTCTCATCTGTTTATTACACACCAACGGTCTACCCATGTTCTACCCAACATATTAGTAGATAAAAATATACATTTGTATACATAGTTTAAAGAAAACCTGTATAGCATGCTTTAATCAACACATATATCACATAACAGATGAGGCACACACACACATAACACATATCTCATAAAGAAATAAGCAGATCTATAAGATAGAAGAGAGTGAATACTCATTCACACATAACACAACCAAATATATACACATAGCACGTATTTTTATATAAAATACTTCGTATTATTGTATTAGAAGAAATAACTACACACTCACTTGATCAGAAGACGATCGGACAACACTACGGCTTATAGAAGTAGTAATCCACAGCAGATCTGGAAGATCTTCACAAAAATCGAACTTCTCGCGGGCAGAGCTTCGACTCGGGAACCGCACTTCTCGGGATCTTCGGGATCTCGGGACTTGCCTCGGGGCTAGAGTATGATACCGGGACTTCGGGATAGCTTCGGCACGAAAAACGATGCAAAAGACTAGAGAGAAGAGAAGAAAATGAACAACAAAGAAGGCTGTCTTCGGATCCTTTATATAGAGGCTGGAAGCCTCAATTACGCGGGGCGTACAGCAGTACGCAGCGCGTACTGCTCCAATGTTCGTAAGCGCATGCGTCATCCGAAGCCACTTGCTGCGATGTCGACACCCTCGGAGTACGCGGGGCGTACTCGAGTACACGGCGCGTACCTCGGATCAGATCAATGACTCGTTCGGATAATGCTTCCGAATTTTGAATTAAAAATAAATACCAAATGATTAATAAACTTCGGAAATTCATAACTTCTTCATACGAACTCCGTTTTCGACGTTCTTTATATCCACGCGAAGGTGAGACCATGCTCTACGACTTTTGTTTAGACTCCGTCGGCTAATTTTGACTTTATTTTTTATTAATTATTTTTAATAGGCCGGGACAGAAACTTTCGTTATAAATTCATAACTTCTTCGTTTGACGTCCGTTCTCGCCTAACTTTTTATCGTTTCAATACCAACAATGAGATCTTCGATTCTCATTTAGATTGCTTCGGCTAACAACCGCTCGATCTCAAATCGAGTAAAACAGGTTGTATATCGCTAAGCCGGAACTTCGATAAATCATAACTTCCTCATACGAAGTCAGATTTGGGCGTTCTATATATATTCGGAAACCTCGTTTCAATCACTACAACATTAACCAAAGATATTAAGTTTATTTTAAACTTAAATTTCGACGCTTATTTTTATTCTTAATTAATCAAACCACATAATTAAGCAATTAAGCACAAAACACATAATACTCAAATAATACACTTTTATTATTTCAAAACGGGTTACAAGGTTAACCTAGACTATTACATTGCTAAAAATGGCAAGCCCGGAAAGACAGGCGTTACAATTTGCATACTTTATTCATGGTTGGTGGCTATTAGTGTATTGTACTTCTAGACTACCAAAATAGGGATTGACTAGATGAGAAGTGTTGGGGGGTCATGACCATTTTAGCATATAGCCATTATGTGAAGTGTTGGATCACATCCTTAAGTCTACCTTTGAGTGGGCAGAGTAACGATTAAGTACAGTGGATATCCCTATATTTGACCAACATTACTTTTAGGTACTATGTTCTCCTAGGAAATTGGCCATTATAACATCTGGGTAATATCTCTTCCTAGATTATCAATCATCATAACTCTTAGGCATAATATCATAGCTTACAACTAGGTATAGTATCTATAGCTACATTATCCTAAGGTTTCATGCTTTATATAAAGATTGATATTTATAGATACAAATATATTTTGATAAAGCAGTTTCATAAGCATGTATTCCCCCCGTAAATCTTTTAAAATAGTAAAATGGGGTCGTGAACTCACTCTAGTATCGTAATCTGAAGCATCCATGCTACTGCACCCGAAGCTTCGTGCCATTAAGAGGACTTCCGAAATAGCTCGAGAGATAGAGAGAAAGTGTTTTGGGTGTGAAGAAATCAGAAAGTGAGGAGTAGGTTGATGTGTTTTGGTTGTATTTTGATACTTACTTTTACTTATTTTGTGGGATATTTTTGATACACTTATGTATGCTTTTGATTTGTATATGTGTGGTTTTTATTTATCGTTTATCTATCACAAATTCAGTTGATGTATTGGTTCAGTCAAGACTAAAAATAGGTGATTAGGCTATGTTTAGGAGTGACTCAACCTTTACATACAAAATCAGCTTAGATTGATGTATTGCATTCTTGATTTGCATACTTTATTTAAGGTTGGCGGCTATTAGTGTATTGTACTTCTAGACTATCAAAATAGGGATTGTCCAAATAAGAAGTGTTAGAGGCCATGACCATTTTTGCATATAGCCATTCTGTGAAGTGTCAGATCACATCTTTGAGTCCGCCTTTGAGTGGGCAGAGTAACGGTTAAGTACAGTGGATATCCTTATATTTGACCAACATTACTTTTAGGTACTATGTTCTCCTAGGAAATTGGCCATTATAACATCTAGGTAATATCTCTTCCTAGATTATCAGACATCATAACTGTTGGAGCATGAAAATGCTCTACAATTTTGAGTGTTTATTAGGTTAGAATATTCCCTTGTATGAAAAGCATATTCCCTCCACTAGTATATAAAGTGGAGGTGATGGTCATTTTTAGTAAGTGTTCACTATGTAGACTTTGTAGAGTAGAGAGTTTGGTGGGATCTCTCCCAACATGGGAGAGTTATCTCTCCCAACCATGAGTGTTCTTGTAATATTTTATATCTCTCTATTTATCTACTACAGTTTTACTCACATATCTTGTTCATCATGTTCGTACATGATTATCTTCTTGGTAATATCTTCCGTGAGACCTTGGATATCTCATGATTATTTCAAGGGAACGATCCCGATTGGCTTATTATCTTGAAGATTTTTTTCATTTATGAAGATTGTCTCGGCCTTCGCAACTAAAAAATATTTTGTGAGTTATTTACTGTTTTATTGGTGATGTTGTTAGAAAAATAAAAATTTTGCTGCTACTGTTCAATACACTTTTGTTGCTGTTGAATTTGAGTTCATGAAAAGGAAAATGGAAAATATGTTTGCTGAAGAAGATGAAGTTCTCTTTAAAAAGGAGGTGTTTGATCCTTTTATCCCATGCATAAAGGTGTTTAGAAAAAGACAAAAATATGGTTATGGGGTAAGAGATTGAACAAATGGTCATGTGTTCGGAGCATGTGATTTTTTTAGAGATGAAAATGAGTTGTGGATAAGATTTTCCAAGATGAAATTGATTTTGGAGTGTTTGGGTATGAAAATATTGAGATTACAAGTTCATTTACTGTCGGTACAAGCCTTAATATTAATTTCTAGAAGTTTGGCACATGTGTATAGTAGTTGCTTTTGTCGCCAACTTCCGTCATGCGTCCAAAAGTTAAACACATGTGTCACTGGTGCGTGTATGCTTTGGATTTCACTCTCACCATCAGCACTTGAAAATCACGCTCCACCTAGCCACCTAAATTTAATGTTTGAGTGAAGTGACTGGTCCCACAAAAATGTCAATACTCCACCTCCTCATGCAGCGAGTGTAGTACACGACCCACTGATATGTCGCCACGTCGGCAGCGCCCGACTCCACATCCATGTAATATGTTTTTTTTTAATCGGAAATATTATTAATAAAGAAAATCTACCTACTAGCAAGTAGCTAGATAGGTTGTTTGCATACAGTAGTTCAAATACAGAGAAGAGGGGATAAGACCCATGAATTCCAATCTATATTACTTTTATCTCCTCTATGTTTCACCCAAACATACGTTAGGGACTTTTTAGCAGCCACAATCCTCTCCGCACTCACATCAACCTTTTAAATACTCGATCATTCCGGGCTTTCCACAAGGACCGTAAGGCTCCGAATAATATCATAGTTAGAATGTCCTTCCTTTTGGGACAGTTACCCCAATTGGAAGCATAATCGTTGATGTTCTGTACTGACTGAAATTCATTCACCGGGAGCCCACACCAATGCAGAATAGATTGTGGTACTGACCTCGCCATTGTGCATGAAACAAGGATATGACCACCCGTTTCGTCTGAAGTTTTACATACATCACAAATCGTTGATGCTAAATCAATTCCTCTGTTTTTGAGAGCCACCGCTGAAGGAATTCGATTTTTCTTCGCTCTCCAAACAAAGCCCAGGACTTTTTTTGGAATTAAACAAAGCCATGGGAAGTTCCCGTCATTTACAGGAAAGGAGGCCCTTTCAATTCTATCCCGAAGAGCAGCTATACAGAACTCACCATCTTTAACAAAGGAAGATACCCAAGAGCCATTGTTCTCATCATAACGCATTGCGTCTTCGAAGGGAATATTGATCTTCTCCAACTTATTTATGCTTTTTACTATGTTATTCCATACACTACTCCAAGGGTTTCTAGCGCGTAAGCAGTTAGACTCTCCCATCAGTTTGTGAATTCCGGTGATGATCAATACCCAAAAGGAGTGGGGCTCATTTTTTAACCGCCATGTAATATGTATCCTCACTTTTTTATGTAAGTCACTCTCCAACCTGCTTGTGCCACCTCAAATCAGCTAAGCCGGTCCTACATCTAACGGCTAGAAACTTTTTTGTCTCTTTAGTTGACCTTTTCTCTACCTATTATAGCCTTCTGTAGACTGTAAATTCCTTGCAACCCTTTGTTCTCTTTTGTCTCATCATGTTTGGCCTTAGCCTTGTTGTCCTTATGCATTCAATTGACATGTGTGTTGTCAACTCCTACGTACATACGTATAGCTCAGCCTCGAGCTTGACCTCACCCACTTGCCTTTTGATTCCGGACCAGACTAATATCTAACCACTCTGGAACCACTTTCAATGTTTCGGACCTTATTATTTCATCAGGAGTCAAAACCTTTTATTTTGGATTTTTTTTTCTTTTAAAACTCACTTCAGAACCTACCCATTTGACCCAGCACCCATTCTGGACATTTTATTTTCTAACCCATTTTGAACCTTTTTTATTTTTCATTTCAGACCTTTTGTTTTAAAACCAATTCCGGATTCATCCTTCCATTTCCAAACTCAAAAATTTCCGGAATAAAATTAAAATTAAAAAAAAAAACTCCGAACTCAAAAAAAAAAAAAAAAAAAAAAAAAAAAAAAAAATCGGCCTAACCATTTCATTTCGGACTCAAAATTTCCGAAATTAAAAAAAAAAATAAAAAAAAAAAAAAAAATTGGACCTTTGCTTTTAAAACCCATTTCGGATCTTTATCCCCTTTTTCATTACTGACCCTATTTTTTTCAGTCCGAAATTTCCACTCCTAACCTTTTTTTACTCCAAACCTTTTTCAGTTTAACCTATTTTCCTAAGTGAATCAATCTTCATTATGGATTCACCCCTAACCCATTTCTTTTCAAGTTTTTTTTACAACCAATTTTTTTTAAACCAATTAATTTTATTTAACACCCATTATTTTTTTATACCAATTATTTTTCTTAAAAGCATTTTTTTTATTAAAACAAATTATTTCTTTTAACACCAATTTGAGCCCCATGGTTCAAGGCTTCATTATTCTTGTTGATTATCAGTGAAAACACAGTTGGTTTATAAATTATTATTTTTTGTGTCTCACTTCTACCGAGCTACTTGCATTTTTACTCCCTTCAGACTATTTATATATGGTCTCGGACAATTATTTGGGAGTTCAGGTTTGCATTTCAATTTTCGGCATTACTTCGGTTCAACATTATGATTTTTCAGCAGCGGATTTATCATACATATTCTACAGTGTTTGTTCAGTTCGGAAATACATCATCATGTCTAATCATGACCGAAAAATAATATCCTTGTTTTTACGGGTAGATGTTCACATCAAGGGGGAGCATGTGATGCTCCATCATATCCGACATATTCTATTTCCCGGTTTCATGATTATTTTTGAACTTATTGCATGGTCGATCAAAAATAGGGGGAGAATTATGAGCATCCATTCTGGTTTATTATTGGAGTTTTGACGTTAGAGACATTTGAAGACAAAGATTCATTTAGTAGTGTGATGTGACACTGATTTTTGGTCTTCACAAATCGAATTTTTGGCATTACTTGATATTCTTCGGATTATGATTGTTTATCTTCAGACTCTATACTTTGGGATGTCTCATTTGTGTTTGCATCCGGTTCAGATATTATGATTGCTCGAGTTTGGATTTGCGATATTTTGAAGACAATGATTATTTTAGCGATGGGGCGTGGCACTTATTTTTGATATTCCGATCAAATTTTTGGCATTGCTAGACCATGTCTTCAGATTCACATTATTTATCATTCGGACTTTATTTTTGGATGCTTCACATTTTCAGCAGGTTATTCTTCAGATAATATTTGGTGCAATATCATTCGATTTCGGAATATTGAAGATGTTGTGTGATTCGAGATTCTGCTCTTCGGTTCTACAGTCGAGGGGGAGATTGTGAACATGATTGGTTGTTGGGGACTGATCACATTCGAAGATTGGAATTTCATACTTTTATTAAGAGGTTGTGGTTTCTTTGTTTGTTCTTTGATGATAGAGATTCCATTGCTAAATTCTGAGATCACGGCAGCTTCAACACTTCTGAGACACTTCAACACCAGACCCATCGGACCTGCCTGTCAGATGTTCTGCCTTTTATCACTGCTTTACCAACACCATTTCCGAGCATTTAGGGGGAGATTTTTGGAGCATGAAAATGCTCTACAATGTTGAGTGTTTATTAGGTTAGAATATTCCCTTGTATGAAAAACATATTCCCTCCACTAGTATATAAAGTGGAGGTGATGGTCATTTTTAGTAAGTGTTCACTATGTAGACTTTGTATAGTAGAGAAAGTGTGGTGGGATCTCTCCCACCATGGGATAGTTATCTCTCCCAACCATGAGTGTTCTTGTAATATTGTATATCTCTCTATTTATCTACTACAGTTTTACTTACATATCTTGTTCATCATGTTCATACACGATTATCTTCTTCGTAATATCTTCCGCACCGATCCATTCGATAAAATTGGGAGCCTACAAGTTACATTATCTTCTTGGTAATATCTTCCGCACCAATCCAATCGATAAAATGGGAGCCTACAATAACTCTTAGGCATAATATCATAGCTTACAACTAGGTATAGTATCTATAGCTACATTATCCTAAGGTTTCATGCTTTATATAAAGATTGATATTTATAGATATAAATATATTTTGATAAAGCTGTTTGATAAGCATGTATTCCCCCGGTAAAGCTTTTAAAATAGTAAAATAGGGTCGTGAACTCACTCTGGTATCGTAATCTGAAGCATCCATGCTACTGCACCCAAAGCTTTGCGCTATTGAGAGGACTTCTGAAATAGCTCAAGAGATAGAGAGAAAGTGTTTTGGGTGTGAAGAAATCAGAAAGTGAACACCTTTATTTATAGTTCTTGTGCGTGCGGCGCACTTCACATGCGACGTGCACTTGACTCGTGTCTCCATCCATAGTTTGTCGTGTATCACACGTTTGATGGCCCATGTCTCTCTAATCTCGACGAATCTGCGTGTCAGACGTGCACGTCGAGCATGGCGCGCACTTCTAAATCTTTTATGAAAATTCATATCTTCCTTATATGAATTTTGTTTCTTCCCGATTTATATATTTGTGTAGTTCTCTACTAGTACTACAACTTTCCTTAAGGTTGTGTTGCCAAATTTTAACTTTCATTTTTAACCTGTATTTTATATATTTCTAAAATCGTATCTTCTTCATATGAACTGTGTTTTTGACGTTTTTTCTTTTTAAAGTTCTTATCTTTAGGAGTACTACGATTTTTCTTTTAGTAATGTTAACCAAAAGTCAACTGATTTCTTTATACTGTTTTGATGTTAGCGTTATTAACACGGTTGATTTTTTACTTTTTATAAATTCATAATTCCTCCAATCGGAGTCATATTTTTATAACATTTATATCCTTGGGACCACTTTGTTGTCTACTTTCCAAGTACACTGACCATTAGTGTAACTTTTTGGTCACTCATTTTTGACCCCTACTATAAAATTGATCATATTTTTCCTAAAATATGAAAACCTCTATTATGATCATTTCTCGATGCTAATCTGCAATGACTATCAATGACAGGAATTTCCTAATTGTCACATAAGGATAAAATGAATCTAATTACAGCAGTGTACTCTGATATAGTTTCTTTGGTATAACTTTTTAGGCTAAATCCAAAGAGAATAGGTGGTGACCTAAGGAAGAAGTTTAGGTATTCTCTTACAACATATATTATTTTTCTCCTGATTCCACATATCTCTTATAAGGTATCATGATTTTTAGGTTCACTCGGTCAGAACAAAAATTCTCTCTCTTATTAAAACAACAATTGGGTATCACTAAGTAGAATCTTATTTTGTTATTTACTTATTATATAAAAATAGAATATGTGGCCCAATTCTAAATGATCTTCGAAATTTGACAAATTTAGTGAGCTTATATCATTACCTTGATAGTTTTTAAGGGCTAATTCCTATCACATTGGACAACTGTAGCAAATAGCAATGTACTTTGCTATTTCTTGCAAAAATAAGTTGCCATTTGATGCATTTAAGCTTTTTTTTGGTTAATATTCAAGAAATAGCATTTTATGTCCCCTAAGTGCAAGAAACTTGTAGAAAAAGAGTCGACATTGTTTGAGTTGATGCATCTTCAAGTGGTGAAGTTGCAAGGCTTAAAGTTGCCATGGAGATTGTCAAAGGAGTACTTACTCACGGGTTCCTTTTATTTTTGTACATATTTTTTTCTATAATAAATATTATTGCAGTATTAGCAATGGATTACATTTACTTACTATTGAAATTATTATTTTGTATTTCACATATTTGTGCAATGAGTTATCTTTCTTGTTTATGGTATTTTATTTCGTATTATGAGACTTTTAATGTGTTATTTAATTTGAAAATTAGTAAATCTATCAAAATATATAATTTTTAAAACATTTAAAATTGTGACACGTAAAAATATGTGTCGTCTTTCTTTATAATAAGGCTTTAATGATACGCAATGCGAGTTGTGCGTCGTAAGGTTAAGACATGCAAATGTGTGTCATCTTCCTTTATTACAAGGCCTTCAATGACACGCAATGCGTGTCGTAAATGCGCTTCATAAGTTTATGACGCACAAAAATATGTTGTCTTCCTTTACATGCATTTGTGTGTCATTTGTAGCTTTTACGAAATGTAGTGTGTGTCATTAAAGGGTATTTTTGTAGTAGTGCTACCTCTTGGATTTTCATCCAAGAGGTTTGCCTCCGTGGCTATAGGCATAAGATTAGTAATCATGGCTACCACATCCTCATCATCATTCTCCATGTTCACTTGACGAGCAATATCCCATTTAGGCTGCTTGCACTCATTTGCTTTGTGATCCAGTTGGCCACAATTATGGCACTTGAGTTTCTTCTTGAAAGTTCCAGCTTCAGGACCCATGTTCTTAGCATTTCCTTTCCTTTTGTTAGTACCCTTTCCGTTTATTCTTGGAAGACTACCCAACTTCCACCACATTAAATTTTGAAGAATCGATAATGTAACCGGTCTTCAAAGAAACATGATTGCCTTCTTCAATGAGAAGATGTACCACAGGTTCATCCACATATATTTCCTTTCGCTTATGCTTAAGGTAATTCTTGAATTCAATCTAACTGGGATGAAGATTTTCAATCATTGTTGCAACTTGGAAAGTCTCACTAGAATCCATTCCATTGGCAAGTATATCATTTAGCACAACCTGAAGATCTTGAACTTAATTCATGATAGTTGTCGAATTAGTCATATTGAAATCCAAGAATCTTGTAACAACATGCTTCTTGGTTCCCATATCTTCGGTCTTATACTTTCGATCAAAAGACTCCCAAATTTCATTAGTCGTTGTAACTTTGCAATAATCAATGTAAAGTGGATTGACTATCTCATTCAACACATAGTTTCGGCACATAAATTCTTAGTGCTTCCAAGCCTCAACCGCACTCACAAATTGAGCATCGACCTGTCCCTAAGCATGTTGGGGAGCAGATTTTGTAAGGAATTAAGCCAAGTTCAAAGTAGTCAAGTAGAAGAACATCTCTTATGCCGTCCCTTGAAATTCAGACTAGAGAACTTCTCTGGTCTTTCAGCATGATTGGCCATGGTGTTTCACAGAATAGTAGTGGCAATCTGGTTCACAGTTGTAGTATTAGTCTAGTTCAAAGAAAGGTCCACCATTCTAAAAATGTCCAAACGAACGGGTAGAGCCACAAAATAAAAGTTTTTACACAAAACATAATATGTTTACACAAAACAGATATAACATGATGAACAGAAATAAAACAAAATCAAAGCAAAACTTATTTAATCAGAAAAAAAATCGATTGAAACAGTTTAGCGAAAAATCTGTTTGAGATTGTTTGTTCTTTTATGCATTTTTTTGTAATGAATTTGTAACTGCAAAACAACGTTAGTAATAAATGGAATGTTGAGAGTCGTGTTGAACATGATTCCTTTAAACATATTCATCGTCTGTTCCTAGGGTACAACAGGTGAAGTGGTGTTTACTATCAGATAGACCACTTGCCTGAAAAGATCACCGAAAAATGTATGAAGAAAGAAGGAGAAAAGAGTATGTGTATATTCGAATGAGAAGCACGAGTCTTCTTATATGATATTTGTTGCAAAACAACATTAGTAATAAAAGGAATGTCGAGGCTCATGTTGAACAAGATTCTCTTAAACATATTCGCCATATATTCTCAGGGTACAAGAGCTGAGAGTATTCATTTTGGTTAACTATGTTGGGATAATCGATTTGTTAGTCACAAATTGCATAGCTGGAATTAATAAGTATTTTTTAGTTTATTTTGTTTAGAGATAATTTTTAGTTTGGTTTAGAGATTGAATAAAGAAGAGTGAATAAAGGGCTTGACTGATTCAGGTGTAGTTGGATAATGGATAATTCTTAGAGTCACGTTGAAATTGTTCATCCCTTTATCGGGTCTTTAGCTTAGGGTTTATTTTTGCTTATTCCCAGGTATGTAAGGCTATATATATAGGCTTCTATCATATGAATAAATTAAGTTTTTCCTGCATCTTTCTTACTTTTCTTTAACATTTTCTTCATACCTGCAAGTTCTTTTACATTCTGTTCAACAAGTTTACTTCTCATTTCATATTCATGATAGTTTAGGCTCTATAAAAACCAACAAACTAACCTTACACTCCCTGTTGGAAACATAAAACCTCTGAATTTTATATGCATTATCAAGGTTCTAAATGGTGTGAGGCGTGGCGTGGCGGCATGGTCAAGCCTCAAGCTTAACGAGCCATGGCGAGCCATGGCGTTTTTCAAGGCGTGATGTAAGGTGGCGATTTTGTATTAATTTAAAATTATATTACCACATAAATATAAATTTATATTAAATATAACTACTTTTTATAAGTGTTACATCAATAACTAGTAACAAAAATTTAACAAAAACCACAATACCTGTATCTCCGATTAGAAAAGACATAACAAAGAGCAAAAAACTGTGTCTCAAACGAAAAAACACGCGTCATAACACGCCATAACGCGGCATGGCGCACCATATCACGCCTTGCCACGCGCCACGCCCAACAGCAACGTTATGAGACTTTTCGTAACGGCGGAGCCACGCCTCACGCCATGGCGCGCCATTTAGAACACTGTGCATTATAGATTGCTATTCTTTACCTTCGTTTAAACACGAAAATTAATGCATTTTTATTTCAAGCTATTTGTTTTTTTCTCATATTTAGTCACTAATAAGTATACTGTTGGACACCATGAATGTAGTTGAGTACATCGTTTTTAAGAAGTTATGAAGAAAACCGAAGACTGAGACTTGAGGCAACGTGAAGAACCCTTGGTGGAATATGGTTGGCAAACAAAAGTTGACTTAAACCCCCATAAATTCTGGAATCAATAAAACATGAACGTGACCTTAGTAAACTAAATCCAATAGTTTTACTTGATCCAATTATTAAACTAATATAAATATGAAAATATATGAAACAAGAACGTGACCTTAGTAAACTAAATTCAATAGTTTTACTTGATCCAGTTATTAAGCTAACAAATATGAAAATATATGAAAGCATAATCATTATATCATTTAATTTACATCGAGATGTAAAACAGATGTGCAACAATTTGCGCAGCTAACACTTTCTGGAATGCAGATACCATTTTCAAACGTAAAATACAATCAAACAAATACAGAATATGTAAAAGTTAACTTCTCGAACGTTTTTATTGTCCTCAACATCAAAGAATATAATCAATAATGTTGGACATAAACGTTATACTCAACAGTTGCATCACCATTGCTCATATTGAGAAAATGAGTCTTTGCAAGCGCGTACCCACGTGCAAAACGGAAAAGTCCACTCCCGCCGACAATCGGCATCTCTCTCACCGGTAAGAACACTTGGTTTCTCCCTAATATACTCAGAGTGCTTCCATTATACTTTCCTTCCAAAAATACATAATTCATAACCATCATCAAGGCAGCTTGATTCAAGTCAGCAGATGCGTAGATCCCTTGAGCTCTTCCCACAATCTTGGAAGTTCTTTCAGGACCCACTGTCAAAGCGTCGTCGATCATGACCGCTAAACCAAACAGAGTGCTGGAGGTGTTGGTTATGGAGGACTGGGCCACCCGCAATGCGGTGGGGTGATCGCCACCAACTATGTCTTGGAAGTAAAAGTGGAGGTGGCTTAGTTTTTGTTTCTTCAAACCAAGTGATTTTGGTGACAACTTTCTTGAAAATTTATGGGATTCTCCATGCAGGAGAAATGAGAATAGGAGAATGGTAAGAATGGTGTACTTGTGTTGTGGGAGAGTTTGGGCCATTGTGGGGAGAGATGTGAAGAGTGGTGATTACAACGTTTCCTCTTATAAAGACAAGAATGAGTGGACTTTGGAAACTTATATTTTATTGCAAATTGGTTGATTTAGTGTATTGTGTTATATAATTTATTTATTGTTTAATTTCCAACAGTTGTTCGCATTATTTATATTTTGGCTAGACTATAAATATTGTACCCCTGATAAACAACAACTTGTAATAATTATTTAATACTGTATTAATACGACGTGCTCTGCATTGAACTACTTTAATAGTAGGTTATGAATGTAAACAAATCAATAAATTTTGTTAAAAGCACTTCTACGAAAGGGAAATCTTGTTTTGAAACTTAATGGACATCCACGGTTGGACACAAACTGCTTACCACGAATTTCGAAACAAATTAGCTAGCCAAAAATTTGTCATGGATTAGCGACAAATATCTCATCGACTGGTTTTAGCGAAGGATCTGTCTCTATGTTAAAATGCTTTTAAAAAAGCACTTCAAAATATCCTAATTTTTAGTAATTGATACAGGAAAATCTAATATAACAGATTAAGTTAGAAAATAATACCCTCCATTATGATTCCTTTATTATTGGAAAAACATTGTACTATTATTGGAAAAATATCACGGTACTCAACTCTATCATAAAGTAGTTTGAGTGTTTATTAAGGATACCACATACTCAGGATTTTCTTATGACTATTCTTATTGATGGTCTTGGCCAATATACGTCGCCAGTAGAGTATTGTGTTATCCACAAGTATCACATTATGATCCTTTATTTTTGGTTGATGAGACATCTCCTGTTTGTCATAAGGCATGATTGGACTTCTTTGAGAGCATTCAGTTCATTGTACAGAGCTACCGGGTTTTAAGTACCGACACGATTTGATTAGGGATGTTCTCAGGACCGGCCCAAGCCTAGGGCGAGCTGGGCAAAGCCCCAGGGCAGCAGAGTTTGATGGGGCATCAGATTTGATATGACTGTTATGTGTATCCATATTGGCCAAAGCTTTTATTCCAACAACTAAAACATAAGTGTTCAGTCCATATGAAAAGGGGCAGCAGAGTCTCCCACACCTAAGCACCATTTTGCGGCAATTGAATATCGATTTTGGCAATTGGCACGTACGATGCACGCTTTCGACTCCTTGTTCTCCCAAGTAACATCAGCACGCCTGATAACTAAAGATGAGAAGACGAGGCATCCATGCTTATGATTGAATCGATCCTCCTAATCTTCTTTATGAATCGTGATCTCAGCTTTTAATAAACTTACGGTTCCCTTAATTTCTTTCTAACTGAGATTCTGATTGAGAATTTATAATTGAATCGGTCCTCTTAATCATCTATTCTCCTTAAATCTCATTGTTTTCTCTTAAAGACTTTTAAATCTCATTGTTTTTGCATAAAGTGAACTTTTAAAGTTTCAAAGGGCTATGCTGAAGTTTCAAAGGATATGGAGTGCAATTCGAACTCCTGATCATATAACTAAGAGGACGAATTGATCTGAATTGTTTATGCTTGCATTATGTTACTCTGTAGGGTCGGTAGGGATTTCAAATATATGGTAATTTATGGCAACAATCATCTAGCTTACATTTCATCAATTTTAGTTCATATTTTGCCATTATACATTTGTTTACCCAAATTTTGATTGCATAATGATGTTTTCTGCTGTTGTATTGTTTTATTTGTTTCCAATAAGAACTTATACTTGCATTGTTCTTAAGGATTTAGATTTATTGTTCACAAGTGTCATGATTGATGAAATTCTTGTCACTTTATTGTGCAACATGAGTTTCAATGCGATCAAACTATATTTCATATGAATGCTAATTAGCTATCTAATTTTAATCTCTTTCTGATTTTTGGAGTCAGAATTTATGAAATTTTTGTCATTTGATTTGATATGTCATTTTATAATTAGAGGCACTTTCTTGTCAGTTTGTCAAATTTCTATTTACTATTTGAAATTAAAGTCAATATTTGTAATTAAAGTTGTTGTTTGTCAATCTTATTATTTGAATTTCTTTGTTATTTGCTAATTTCATTTATAGTTTATAAACCTCTATAATTAGTGTCAAATAGTTAATGCTTTAATATTAGTTTTAGGGCGTGTTTGGCATGAAGCTTTTGGAAGCGTTTGGGAGCTTCTAGCTTTTAATAAAACGCTCTAGTTTAAACAAAAAGTTTTGTTTGGTAGTAGGAGCGTTTAGCTTTTAGTTTTAACAAAACACTCCAATTCTAAAAGCTACTTTATGTAGCGTTTAACAAAACGCTCCTGAGCTTTTGAAATCAATTTCCATAATTACCCTTAAAATATATTTATATATTTATTTATTTTTAATCAATTGTCCTTTTATGTAATTTTATATATTTCAAAAGCTTCCAGCTACTTTTGCCAAACAAACATATAAAAAATAAAAGCTAAAGCTTCCCGCTACCAGCTACCTGCTACACGCTACCAGCTACCCGCTACCAGCTAACCGCTACCTGTTTCCCGCTACTAAGTTCTCTCCGACTAGCTTGTGGGTAATATTATTAAGCTTTCATTTTTAGCAAATTTAATCCTATGATTAGATTAGTTTGTAATCTAAGATTGGGTTATATAAGGATATATTAGATGTCATTGCGAAAAATGTTGAAACAGTTGTAAGTTCTATAACTAATACTAATTTTGTTTATAGATTAATCTCCTTAATGATTGATCAATCTAAATTTTTGGCTGAGAATCGGTAAAAAATGATGCTAAAAACTGTCTATATAAATATAGCTTTTTACATAATCACCTAAGGGCCTAGTTGCCTACAACACACCTTATGATCTTTGAAAGGAAATGCAAGAAACTCAACCTCTTATGTTAATATTGATTAACACCATAAGAGTTTTACAAAATTCATATATAATTAGGAAACTTTATAATTTTATGTTGTATATAGGTTTAGTGTGTACCCTATGGTATAAAATATAAACACAAGGGCATCATTAAGTCTTTTCGCACAGGGTATGGAAAACTTACGGACCGTCCCTGAATCTTCTTTTCAACGTATTTAGGCGTGTCAAGGTTTCTGCCAAGAAAGAGGCCCCTGTGAATTTTCTAACTGGCCCATTGGAACGAAGATCAACAATTAGACTGTGACATCCCCAATTTCACGGCCAGAAAAGACCGATTTGCTTATGCTTTGTTTTCAAAATCAGAGTGATCGTTTAAAGAAAACGGTTGCGGAATTTGTTCCCAAAATAAAATATGATAACCATTTTATCAGAACATTTCTCGAAAAGAATGTATTTTTATTAAATAATAAAACCTCGGGATGTCATGTTCGTTACAGACCAAAAGCATAAACAACATAAAATAGACCTTACAATAGTTATTCAACTACTGATCTATAATCCAAAATCTCTCGTCAAGTCCGCCGACTTATACTCTTGTGTCATTACCTGTAATGAAAAGAAAACTGAGTGGGTCAGGCTTGGGAGCCTGGTGAGCATATAGGGTTTTCAACCCACAATAATACATTTGTTATGTTCAATTATCAAACAATCAACCCAAATACCCATCCCCATTATCTTCTTAAGGTTTCACCCTAAGAACCAACTATCCTTCATTCACTTATTCCTAAGGAATCGGCACGAAATCCATTGCTGCCAAAGTTTATCTATCGAGTACTAAATCCATAGTTATCAGACGCTAACTCCATAGTCGTCGGGGTTTATTCAAGCGGCGCTAACTCCATAGTCACCAAGGTTTACTTAACAAGCGCTAACTCCATAGTCGACAAGGTTCATCAAATAGGCACGAAGTCACATCGTCGCCAAGGTTTATGCAATAGGCGCTAACTCCATAGTCACCAAGGTTTATACAAAAGGCGCTAACTCCAAAGTCACCAAGGTTTATCTAATAATAGGCGCTAACTCCATAGTCACCAAGGTTTATCTAACAGCAGGCGCTAACTCCATAGTCACCAAGGTTTATCTAACAGCAGGCGCTAACTCCATAGTCACCAACTATCCCATCTACCCTTGTTCTACCCAACAATTTTGTAGATATAAATACTTACACAGTTTAAATCATTTAACACCTATATAAAACTCCAATTTCCATGTCCATCTCAAATAGACAAATAACATATAAACACATAGCACGTATTTCATAACAAATACTTCATATTGATGTGTTAGATGAAAGCAACTACACACCCACACATATAAACAACAATATACTTAATACACTCAAACCATACTTGTATTATTATCGTGTTTATGAAAGGTAGTATACACTCACTTGATCAGAAGATGATCGGACAGCACTACGACTTGCAGAAGTAGTAATCCACCGCAGATCTGGAAGATCTCCACAAAAATCGAACTTCTCGCGGGCAGAGCTTCGGCTCGGGAACCGCACTTCTCGGGATCTTCGGGATCTCGGGACTTGCCTCGGGGCTAGAGAATAATACCGGGGCGTCGGGGTATTTCTGGCACGCAAAACGATGCAAAACGGGAGAGAGAAGAGAAGAAATTGGCAATTGGGTCGGCTGCCCTCGCATCCTATTATAGGAGGCTGGAGCCTCAGAGTACGCGGGGCGTACTGGTCCGAAAAACGTCACTGCGTGTGTCATCCGAAGCCACTTGCTGCGAATGTCGACACTTCGGAGTACGCGGGGCGTACTCGAGTACACGGCGCGTACCTTGGATCAGACCGGTGACTCCTTCGGATAATGCTTCCGAATTTCTTTTTAAATTTAAATACAAAATGATTAATAAACTTCGGAAATTCATATCTTCTTCATACGAACTCCGTTTTCGACGTTCTTTATATCCACGCGAAGGTGAGACTACGCTTTACAACTTTCGTTTAGACTCCGTCGGCTAATTTTGACTTTTATTTTTATTATTTATTTTTAATAGGCCGCGACAGAAAACTTCGTTATAAATTCATAACTTCTTCGTTTGATGTCCGTTCTCGCCTAACTTTTTATCGCTTCGATACCAACAACGAGATCTTCGATTCTCGTTTAGATTGCTAAGGCTAAATATCGCTCTAACGTAAATTCACTTTTTACGTCGCGCTGTGTCGTGCCGGTTCTGTCGCGAGACTTCGACAGGTCATAACTTCTTCGTTATAACTCGGATTTTGGCGTTCTTTATATGTACGGAAACCTTGTAACATATACTACAACTTAGTTAGGATTATTCATCCTAAATAATCTTCTATCAAAAAGTCATTTTTGACTCTTATTGTCTCTAAATTGACTAGCCCTGATCTACGGGCGTTACAATTATCTCCCCCTTAGGATGATTACGTCCCGGAATCATCAACGAAATAGGATTCGTATATTGACTCCATAAGTTATCTCTCCATTCTAAGTAATAACCCTGATGGGTCGTGTCCCGATGACCTCTCATCATAGTCGGACTCAATTGATATGACCCCTAGGGTCGGAATAACAACTATCTTACTAGACATTACCGAAACAATGGTAATGACATACTTGAATAAAACGGAATCAATTACTAGCTTCTTGATAACCTTGTGACTTCCCCTGATCCAAGCGTGAGTCCTGTGCTTCCGGTAGTATAGATCTCTACTACCATTCACACCTACTCATACTCGTCCCAAGTATTGTGTCGCAGTTAACCAAGTCACCATACATAAATCATATAATCATTCAACACATCAGATAACAAAACTAGGATTTATATTAATTCTTGAAACTATTACACAAAAGTTCAAGTTCACCCTATACTATGCCTCTAACAGGCTATGCTTCCTAATACAGACTTTACCGACTTTATATATTAATATGAAGTCTTCATCCTTTAACCCTCCCATCCCTTTCTGCTTCGTTGAGGAACATGTTGAATGCCCTTGGCTGTGGAGGTGTGTTTTTCTGTGGGCAGTCTTTAGAAATATGACCTTCTTCATTACACCTATAGCACATCTTCTTGTAAGTGCGCACTTGTTGGCATAGTGCCCTGTCTTCCCACATTTGTAGCAAGTCATCTCCTCGCTACATTTCCCGAAGTGTTTCTTCTTACACTTCTCACACCACTTAGCCTCATCTCTTCCTCCAGTTTTCGAGAATTTACTTTCTTTATCGATTATTGAAGATCCTTCACGCTTCCTTTTCTCTCCAACTTCAGCCCTTTCCAGACCCTTTTCTTTTATTTGGGTCTCAACATTTTTGGCTGCCCAGATGGCGGCTTTCAGAGTGGTTGCTTGTTTGACTATCGGACCAAAGTCCGCTGGTAATCCATTAGCAAACTTGTTGACCTTGGAAAGTTCAGTCGGAATTAGGTATGGAATAAGCTTCATCTTCTCCGTAAAGCTCGTAGCGTATTCAGTAATGCTCAATTTTCCTTTCTTCAGATTCTGGAACTCATTGTTGATTTCCAGAAGATCCTGCTCAGAGCAGTATTGCATTTTCATTTGCTCCACGAACTCTTCCCAAGACATCTTGCTAGCTTCCTCCTTGGGCATTGAACCAGCCAGTAACTTCCACCAGCTCAATACTCCAGATTTTAACAGAGGGATTGTAAGAGCGGTCTTCTGTCTGTTGCTACACTCGCAACTTTCAAACATTGTCTCCATTTCGGAGATCCAGTCCATGACTTGCACCGGTGTCGGGCTCCCAGAAAGACACGGTGGTTTGGATGCCATGAAATCCTTGTACTTGCATCCACGTCCATCATTTCCTCTATCCTGGTTGTTTTGGCGAACTATTGGTGGGTTGGCTTGACCAACGGTCCCACTATAGTTTCCTCCTTCAGAATGCCCTCCATTTACTTCGGGCTCTTCTACTCGAATTGACAATTCCTCGCGATTTTGTCTGATCAGACGTCTAGTTTCTTCCATCTGATTATTCAACGTTGCCTGGATCATCACTTGAACTCCGGCCATTGTCATTGGTTCAGGCGCTGCTGCCACAACAGGTATTTGTTCAATTACTGGTACTTGATTCCTGTTCTCATCAGCATTTCCAACTCCACTCCTCGTTCTCACCATTTTTGATCTATACACCGAATATGGTGAAATTAGATCCTTAATCACGATAGATATTCAAATCATCCTTATCACTCCGAAACATTTATATGCTAGTTCTAATATCGTAGACGTACGCTTAGAATCCTATACACATAAGGTTTCCAGATCCGGTCGGCAACAGACCATAGATCCGAACAAATAATAGCATCAATATAGCTATCACACAAAACATTTAGCACGTAAAAGCATTTTAGGCAATTTTCCTAAAATAAAATAGTGTCTGTGTCAATTTAGGTGTACTACCTAAAATATAATGGACACACTCAACTCGCAATCATTGCTTAGCATTCTAAGTTTAAGTCTAGAAATCCTACAAATTCCTAGTTCGCTTAAACTAATGCTCTGATACCAACTGTGACATCCCCAATTTCACGGCCAGAAAAGACCGATTTGCTTATGCTTTGTTTTCAAAATCAGAGTGATCGTTTAAAGAAAACGGTTGCGGAATTTGTTCCCAAAATAAAATATGATAACCATTTTATCAGAACATTTCTCGAAAAGAATGTATTTTTATTAAATAATAAAACCTCGGGATGTCATGTTCGTTACAGACCAAAAGCATAAACAACATAAAATAGACCTTACAATAGTTATTCAACTACTGATCTATAATCCAAAATCTCTCGTCAAGTCCGCCGACTTATACTCTTGTGTCATTACCTGTAATGAAAAGAAAACTGAGTGGGTCAGGCTTGGGAGCCTGGTGAGCATATAGGGTTTTCAACCCACAATAATACATTTGTTATGTTCAATTATCAAACAATCAACCCAAATACCCATCCCCATTATCTTCTTAAGGTTTCACCCTAAGAACCAACTATCCTTCATTCACTTATTCCTAAGGAATCGGCACGAAATCCATTGCTGCCAAAGTTTATCTATCGAGTACTAAATCCATAGTTATCAGACGCTAACTCCATAGTCGTCGGGGTTTATTCAAGCGGCGCTAACTCCATAGTCACCAAGGTTTACTTAACAAGCGCTAACTCCATAGTCGCCAAGGTTCATCAAATAGGCACGAAGTCACATCGTCGCCAAGGTTTATGCAATAGGCGCTAACTCCATAGTCACCAAGGTTTATACAAAAGGCGCTAACTCCATAGTCACCAAGGTTTATCTAATAATAGGCGCTAACTCCATAGTCACCAAGGTTTATCTAACAGCAGGCGCTAACTCCATAGTCACCAAGGTTTATCTAACAGCAGGCGCTAACTCCATAGTCACCAACTATCCCATCTACCCTTGTTCTACCCAACAATTTTGTAGATATAAATACTTACACAGTTTAAATCATTTAACACCTGTATAAAACTCCAATTTCCATGTCCATCTCAAATAGACAAATAACATATAAACACATAGCACGTATTTCATAACAAATACTTCATATTGATGTGTTAGATGAAAGCAACTACACACCCACACATATAAACAACAATATACTTAATACACTCAAACCATACTTGTATTATTATCGTGTTTATGAAAGGTAGTATACACTCACTTGATCAGAAGATGATCGGACAGCACTACGACTTGCAGAAGTAGTAATCCACCGCAGATCTGGAAGATCTCCACAAAAATCGAACTTCTCGCGGGCAGAGCTTCGGCTCGGGAACCGCACTTCTCGGGATCTTCGGGATCTCGGGACTTGCCTCGGGGCTAGAGAATAATACCGGGGCGTCGGGGTATTTCTGGCACGCAAAACGATGCAAAACGGGAGAGAGAAGAGAAGAAATTGGCAATTGGGTCGGCTGCCCTCGCATCCTATTTATAGGAGGCTGGAGCCTCAGAGTACGCGGGGCGTACTGGTCCGAAAAACGTCACTGCGTGTGTCATCCGAAGCCACTTGCTGCGAATGTCGACACTTCGGAGTACGCGGGGCGTACTCGAGTACACGGCGCGTACCTTGGATCAGACCGGTGACTCCTTCGGATAATGCTTCCGAATTTCTTTTTAAATTTAAATACAAAATGATTAATAAACTTCGGAAATTCATATCTTCTTCATACGAACTCCGTTTTCGACGTTCTTTATATCCACGCGAAGGTGAGACTACGCTTTACAACTTTCGTTTAGACTCCGTCGGCTAATTTTGACTTTTATTTTTATTATTTATTTTTAATAGGCCGCGACAGAAAACTTCGTTATAAATTCATAACTTCTTCGTTTGATGTCCGTTCTCGCCTAACTTTTTATCGCTTCGATACCAACAACGAGATCTTCGATTCTCGTTTAGATTGCTAAGGCTAAATATCGCTCTAACATAAATTCACTTTTTACGTCGCGCTGTGTCGTGCCGGTTCTGTCGCGAGACTTCGACAGGTCATAACTTCTTCGTTATAACTCGGATTTTGGCGTTCTTTATATGTACGGAAACCTTGTAACATATACTACAACTTAGTTAGGATTATTCATCCTAAATAATCTTCTATCAAAAAGTCATTTTTGACTCTTATTGTCTCTAAATTGACTAGCCCTGATCTACGGGCGTTACAATTATCTCCCCCTTAGGATGATTACGTCCCGGAATCATCAACGAAATAGGATTCGTATATTGACTCCATAAGTTATCTCTCCATTCTAAGTAATAACCCTGATGGGTCGTGTCCCGATGACCTCTCATCATAGTCGGACTCAATTGATATGACCCCTAGGGTCGGAATAACAACTATCTTACTAGACATTACCGAAACAATGGTAATGACATACTTGAATAAAACGGAATCAATTACTAGCTTCTTGATAACCTTGTGACTTCCCCTGATCCAAGCGTGAGTCCTGTGCTTCCGGTAGTATAGATCTCTACTACCATTCACACCTACTCATACTCGTCCCAAGTATTGTGTCGCAGTTAACCAAGTCACCATACATAAATCATATAATCATTCAACACATCAGATAACAAAACTAGGATTTATATTAATTCTTGAAACTATTACACAAAAGTTCAAGTTCACCCTATACTATGCCTCTAACAGGCTATGCTTCCTAATACAGACTTTACCGACTTTATATATTAATATGAAGTCTTCATCCTTTAACCCTCCCATCCCTTTCTGCTTCGTTGAGGAACATGTTGAATGCCCTTGGCTGTGGAGGTGTGTTTTTCTGTGGGCAGTCTTTAGAAATATGACCTTCTTCATTACACCTATAGCACATCTTCTTGTAAGTGCGCACTTGTTGGCATAGTGCCCTGTCTTCCCACATTTGTAGCAAGTCATCTCCTCGCTACATTTCCCGAAGTGTTTCTTCTTACACTTCTCACACCACTTAGCCTCATCTCTTCCTCCAGTTTTCGAGAATTTACTTTCTTTATCGATTATTGAAGATCCTTCACGCTTCCTTTTCTCTCCAACTTCAGCCCTTTCCAGACCCTTTTCTTTTATTTGGGTCTCAACATTTTTGGCTGCCCAGATGGCGGCTTTCAGAGTGGTTGCTTGTTTGACTATCGGACCAAAGTCCGCTGGTAATCCATTAGCAAACTTGTTGACCTTGGAAAGTTCAGTCGGAATTAGGTATGGAATAAGCTTCATCTTCTCCGTAAAGCTCGTAGCGTATTCAGTAATGCTCAATTTTCCTTTCTTCAGATTCTGGAACTCATTGTTGATTTCCAGAAGATCCTGCTCAGAGCAGTATTGCATTTTCATTTGCTCCACGAACTCTTCCCAAGACATCTTGCTAGCTTCCTCCTTGGGCATTGAACCAGCCAGTAACTTCCACCAGCTCAATACTCCAGATTTTAACAGAGGGATTGTAAGAGCGGTCTTCTGTCTGTTGCTACACTCGCAACTTTCAAACATTGTCTCCATTTCGGAGATCCAGTCCATGACTTGCACCGGTGTCGGGCTCCCAGAAAGACACGGTGGTTTGGATGCCATGAAATCCTTGTACTTGCATCCACGTCCATCATTTCCTCTATCCTGGTTGTTTTGGCGAACTATTGGTGGGTTGGCTTGACCAACGGTCCCACTATAGTTTCCTCCTTCAGAATGCCCTCCATTTACTTCGGGCTCTTCTACTCGAATTGACAATTCCTCGCGATTTTGTCTGATCAGACGTCTAGTTTCTTCCATCTGATTATTCAACGTTGCCTGGATCATCACTTGAACTCCGGCCATTGTCATTGGTTCAGGCGCTGCTGCCACAACAGGTATTTGTTCAATTACTGGTACTTGATTCCTGTTCTCATCAGCATTTCCAACTCCACTCCTCGTTCTCACCATTTTTGATCTATACACCGAATATGGTGAAATTAGATCCTTAATCACGATAGATATTCAAATCATCCTTATCACTCCGAAACATTTATATGCTAGTTCTAATATCGTAGACGTACGCTTAGAATCCTATACACATAAGGTTTCCAGATCCGGTCGGCAACAGACCATAGATCCGAACAAATAATAGCATCAATATAGCTATCACACAAAACATTTAGCACGTAAAAGCATTTTAGGCAATTTTCCTAAAATAAAATAGTGTCTGTGTCAATTTAGGTGTACTACCTAAAATATAATGGACACACTCAACTCGCAATCATTGCTTAGCATTCTAAGTTTAAGTCTAGAAATCCTACAAATTCCTAGTTCGCTTAAACTAATGCTCTGATACCAACTGTGACATCCCCAATTTCACGGCCAGAAAAGACCGATTTGCTTATGCTTTGTTTTCAAAATCAGAGTGATCGTTTAAAGAAAACGGTTGCGGAATTTGTTCCCAAAATAAAATATGATAACCATTTTATCAGAACATTTCTCGAAAAGAATGTATTTTTATTAAATAATAAAACCTCGGGATGTCATGTTCGTTACAGACCAAAAGCATAAACAACATAAAATAGACCTTACAATAGTTATTCAACTACTGATCTATAATCCAAAATCTCTCGTCAAGTCCGCCGACTTATACTCTTGTGTCATTACCTGTAATGAAAAGAAAACTGAGTGGGTCAGGCTTGGGAGCCTGGTGAGCATATAGGGTTTTCAACCCACAATAATACATTTGTTATGTTCAATTATCAAACAATCAACCCAAATACCCATCCCCATTATCTTCTTAAGGTTTCACCCTAAGAACCAACTATCCTTCATTCACTTATTCCTAAGGAATCGGCACGAAATCCATTGCTGCCAAAGTTTATCTATCGAGTACTAAATCCATAGTTATCAGACGCTAACTCCATAGTCGTCGGGGTTTATTCAAGCGGCGCTAACTCCATAGTCACCAAGGTTTACTTAACAAGCGCTAACTCCATGGTCGCCAAGGTTCATCAAATAGGCACGAAGTCACATCGTCGCCAAGGTTTATGCAATAGGCGCTAACTCCATAGTCACCAAGGTTTATACAAAAGGCGCTAACTCCATAGTCACCAAGGTTTATCTAATAATAGGCGCTAACTCCATAGTCACCAAGGTTTATCTAACAGCAGGCGCTAACTCCATAGTCACCAAGGTTTATCTAACAGCAGGCGCTAACTCCATAGTCACCAACTATCCCATCTACCCTTGTTCTACCCAACAATTTTGTAGATATAAATACTTACACAGTTTAAATCATTTAACACCTGTATAAAACTCCAATTTCCATGCCCATCTCAAATAGACAAATAACATATAAACACATAGCACGTATTTCATAACAAATACTTCATATTGATGTGTTAGAAGAAAGCAACTACACACCCACACATATAAACAACAATATACTTAATACACTCAAACCATACTTGTATTATTATCGTGTTTATGAAAGGTAGTATACACTCACTTGATCAGAAGATGATCGGACAGCACTACGACTTGCAGAAGTAGTAATCCACCGCAGATCTGGAAGATCTCCACAAAAATTGAACTTCTCGCGGGCAGAGCTTCGGCTCGGGAACCGCACTTCTCGGGATCTTCGGGATCTCGGGACTTGCCTCGGGGCTAGAGAATAATACCGGGGCGTCGGGGTATTTCTGGCACGCAAAACGATGCAAAACGGGAGAGAGAAGAGAAGAAATTGGCAATTGGGTCGGCTGCCCTCGCATCCTATTTATAGGAGGCTGGAGCCTCAGAGTACGCGGGGCGTACTGGTCCGAAAAACGTCACTGCGTGCGTCATCCGAAGCCACTTGCTGCGAATGTCGACACTTCGGAGTACGCGGGGCGTACTCGAGTACACGGCGCGTACCTTGGATCAGACCGGTGACTCCTTCGGATAATGCTTCCGAATTTCCTTTTAAATTTAAATACAAAATGATTAATAAACTTCGGAAATTCATATCTTCTTCATACGAACTCCGTTTTCGACGTTATTTATATCCACGCGAAGGTGAGACTACGCTTTACAACTTTCGTTTAGACTCCGTCGGCTAATTTTGACTTTTATTTTTATTATTTATTTTTAATAGGCCGCGACAGAAAACTTCGTTATAAATTCATAACTTCTTCGTTTGACGTCCGTTCTCGCCTAACTTTTTATCGCTTCGATACCAACAACGAGATCTTCGATTCTCGTTTAGATTGCTAAGGCTAAATATCGCTCTAACGTAAATTCACTTTTTACGTCGCGCTGTGTCGTGCCGGTTCTGTCGCGAGACTTCGACAGGTCATAACTTCTTCGTTGTAACTCGGATTTTGGCGTTCTTTATATGTACGGAAACCTTGTAACATATACTACAACTTAGTTAGGATTATTCATCCTAAATAATCTTCTATCAAAAAGTCATTTTTGACTCTTATTGTCTCTAAATTGACTAGCCCTGATCTACGGGCGTTATATAGACTAGCTAATGTTTTAGTTTTTAGATAGGCTGAATGGAAGCATGCATGTATAGATCTAATAGGAGTTTCCCCTCTTGTGGGCTTAGGGAGTGTGGTTTTCACTATGGTGCAATCCGTTTTACAAGCTGCATCATGCAAAGTGGCAAAAACATGAGAAAGCATACATGGACAATCAATGTAACATCATGTTTTAAAAAGTTTCTTATTTTCGGGATTGTTGATAATGAATGCAGTAAGTAAAGGTCTTGGGCTTCAAGGGAATGGGTTTTAGACCTTATTGGATGATGACAATGTTGGATAAGTGGTTAAAGCCTTGATTTGTGTCTTAGAGTCAAAGAGTAAAATTGGAAAAGTGATGTTTTAAACTTCTTTCATGAATTATGATTTTTAGTTAGACATGTGTTAAGCCAAATTTAACTAGATAGAAGTATGGGGCTCATCGATACCTTTTCCTAGATATAAAGATCGTCGAAAACGGAGTTGAAATGAAGAAGGTATGATTGTTTGAAGTTAGAGTGAAATTCGGTATAAATTCGTTCTCACGGGGTGAGCAGTAATTCTCAAGACGTGAGAAGCGCTCACGTGGTGAGAATATATTTTCACTACATGAGAACTATATAGCACAAAACCCACAATTTTTTTTGGGTTTTCACGGCATTTTAAGGTAAGGATTCATGTTTTAGGGTATTTTCTTAGCCTCCATCATATCTAGAACCTCTTAGGATAAACCCTAGCCTCCATTTTCAAAATTTGATCATCCCCTCTCCAATCTCATCTAATTTTTGGAGTTTTTGGTGGTTTTGGAGCAATGTTTTCATGTAACATTGATCCATGAAGCTTGGCGATTGAAGATTCCAACTTTCGTCTACCTTCTAGACCTTTATAACTTATAAAGTTACAAGTTTTATTGCATTTCAAGTTTAGATCTAAACGTATTTGGTGTTTTGGTCCATTTAAATGAGTTTTGAGTGAGAGTTGGGAATAAAGTTTGCAACTTTATTACTCTCCAATGTCCCAAGAGCATCGTATGTTTCATATCTTGATTTCAACACCTTTTGATCAAGTGTAGAATGTTTTCTTGGATCTCATGGACTAGGAAAGTTTTGATCTTTTGCCTTCCTTTTCAGCCACATAAGTTATTTCGGTCATTTAGGCCAGTTTGGTGTACTAAAGTTTAGATCTAAAAAGCTTAAGACATTATTATAGATAAAGTTGGAAACTTAATCCATCTAAACATTATGTTGATTCAGATCTGAAGGTTGGAGACTTTGAATTAATGGATTTAGCTGAGAAATATGCACTTTTGGTCCTTTTAAGACTTAAAGACTAGATCTTGGTTTGTTGGACCATTCTAATGGATAAAGTTGGAAACTTTATCCATTATGGAGTTATTAGGAACCATAAAAATGCAATCTTGATATGTTATATTGGACCATGCACGAGTTAGGGATCTTATTATGGGTTTTAATGGTCAAAAACAAGTATTGGCTCCCATTAAGAGATGCCAAGGAGTAAAGTTTCCAGCTTTACATTTTAAGACATTATTTAGGATTAAGATCTTAGAAGTAGACTTAGTAGCTTTACCAATTAATAACTTAATAGTGATATTGGGCTGTTGTGGAGAACGTTGGACGTACCCAGCTCGTACATAGTATGTACGGCCAAAGGTGGCGTACGTCGGGCGTAAGTCTAAGTACACGAGGCGTACTCAGCAGTTGTTGACTTTCATTGACTTTGGTGATTTTGGCCATATGTGGATTATTAGGATTTACTGCCTTGTTGGGCCACTAGTCCTTTTTACTATGGATTATTATTAGGCATTGGGCCTTCTTGCATTTAGAACCATAATCAACTTTGGGTATCATTTAGAAATTTTAGCCATATTGGGCTTTTGGTGCCATAGGTTGGGCCTCGGTTATTAGGCCAAGTGAAAAAGGGTAAAATGGTCTTTTACCCTGGAAGTTGGACAAATGAATCAGATTCCTAATTATAGTTTACGGTCTGATTATTAATTGGGTTTTTATTTGATTGATTAGCGCGGGGATTATCCGAATTAGTAGTTTGACGTTTATCTGATTTTCAACGGTTTGAGGTGAGTATCCTAACTGTGTTTGGCGGGTGGAAAGCACCAATGCCCACCCATGGTTTATTATTATTTTTATGTTAATTGTCTGCATGACTCTTGCATGTATGATATCTGATAAGTATACTGGGCGGGACATGTTGAGTATTTTGCATGATTATTTATCTTTGTGATTCTTACATGTGTCTATGTGTTTATATGTATACCGGGAGGGGTCCGATTCCAGGCGGGACTGATGACTATATTGCATGCTATTTATATTTGTGATTCTTGCATGTGTTTATATGTTTGTAATGTGATGTGGTGGAGCACATCTCGTATTACAGACAGATCTATTCCGAGCAAGGCTCGATGTCGAGTGGGGCCCAATGGTTGTTGGGCATGGCCCATTGTATGTTTGGTACGTGTGTATATGGTATTTTAGGGAAGTCACTAAGATTTGTGCTTATGATTTTACGGTTATGGTTTCAGGTAGTTCTGGTTTGAAAGGGAAGGGTTCGGCTTGATCGCAACGCATCCATCCATGTTTCCGCAACTTTTATGATTTTGGGATTATACTCTGATAACTATTTTTGCTCTGGTATACTTTTGAATGTTTAGAAAAGGATAATCGGTGTTTCTGATTAAACTAAACATGAAATTTTTACCTTATAATTTTTGGGACATTTCAAGTGATTATCAAAGTCTTGGTTTGAGGGATTCGGGCATACTCTTGGGTAAAATTTTATCAAAGGATTTTCTGATAAAATAAAAGGGGTGTGGTGTGTGCAATCAGCCGAGCTCAAGTAAGTGATTCCCATAATACCCTTACATGTTTGTTATGGTATATGTTATGAGGACTGCATGCTAGGTTAGGGCTAAGGATCGGCTCATGATTTCATGCTAGGAAAGATGCCTTTATATGTATGATTGTTTAAGCCTTTAGAATTACATGCTAGTATGGATTTTCAGATGATTGGATGGATTGGCCTGATATGTGATTCCTTGTAGCCTAAGAGGAATTGGATGGTATACTAGATTTGGAATCTTTCTTAGTAGGAAGTGAGCTTAAGATGTCCTCTGTTTGGTTGTGGCTTGGAGTGTTACTACATGAATGTTGCTTGCTTTGTGATTTGTGGGGCCCTTGATGATGTGAGTTAACTATTAAGTGAATATCTTAAGTCACATGTTTCATAGGTTAAATAATCTTAAAGTGACGGATTTTCCCTACTACACAGCTCTTTTTTGAGTCTAACTGTTGTAGGGATGAGTCTTTACTCGAAGGATTATCTAAGCTTTGTTGCATGTGATTGTATTCATGAAGTAGTTAACTAAAATTATTGGGAGTTCTTTAGCAGCTAATGGTAGGGTGAGGTCGGGAAACTAGGAGAGCCTAGGATGTGTTGTAGTATGTTGGCTTGCACTATTTAGTGATGGTTATTCGTTTGAGAACGGGTGTAGCAGAATGGATAGGATGGATGTTGACATGAGTAGTTACTTAGAGGATCCAAGATGCTTCTTGAGGAAAGTATGGATAGGTGTGGAAGGTAGTATTGTGCCCATACTACTGGAAGCACAGGATCCATATTCGACTCGAGGAAAATTTAGTGGATTCTAAGGAACTGGTTAAGGAAAGATGGCATGGTTTGGCACCATGATTCATTGCAGTGTGTTCCCGTCTTTATCGATTTATTAGTGATGGTCATTCAGGCTAAGGATGGGTCAGGTGTTCGTTTGGATTTCAATGATGTAGAATAGTGTGATTTAGTTGATTCCAGGGTCTGAACAACCTTATTCAAGGCAGTATCTGCTATGTCACAGGACTCAAGGTGGTAGCTATTATGATGATCAATTCGAATATTGAAGCCAAGGTTTGAGTGATTGGTAGATGGAGTTGAAACAAAGATGTTATGATTGTTTCACATTAGAGTGAAATTGGGTAAACATCCATTCTCATAGGGTAAGCAGTAATTCTCATGACGTGAGAAGCGCTCACGAGGTGGGGATATATTTTCACGACATGAGAACTGTGCAACCCAAAGCCCGCAAATTTTTTATGGGTTTCAAGGTATTTAAAGGTAAGGATTCATGTTTTGGGGTATTTTCTTAGCCTCCATCATATCTAGAACCTCTTAGGAGAAACCCGAGCCTCCATTTTCAAGATTTGAGCCTCCTATCTCCTCTCTCATCTAATTTTTAGAGTTTTGGTGGTTTTAGAGGAATGTTTTCATGCAAGATTGATCCTTGAAGCTTAGCAATTGAAGATTCCAACTTCCATCTACCTTCTAGACCTTTGTAAGTTATAAAGTTCCAAGCTTTAATTTATTTCATCTTTGGATCTAAGTGTATTTGGTGTTTTGGTCCATTTTAATGAATTTTTAGTGAGAGTAAGGAATAAAGTTTGCAACTTTATTACTCTTCAAGGTCCCAAAAGCATTATATGTTTCCGATCTGGACTCCAACACATTTTGTTCAAGTGTGGAATGTTTTCTTGGACCTCATGGACTAGGAAAGTTTTGATGTTTTGTCTTCCTTTTCATCCATGCAAGTTATTTTGGTCATTTAGGCCATTTTGGTATATTAAAGTTTAGATCTAGAAATCTTGAGACATTATTATGGATAAAGTTGGAAACTTTATCCATCTAAACATTATGATAATTCAGATCTGAAGGTTGGAGACTTGGACTTAATGGATTTAGCTGTGAAAGATGCACTTTTGGTCCCTTTGAGACTTAAACTAGATCTTGGTTGGTTGGACCATTCTAATGGATAAAGTTGGAAACTTTATCTATTATGGAGTTATTAGGAACCATAAAAATGCAATCTTGATGTGTTATATTGGACTATGCATAAGTCAAGGATCTTATTTTGGGTTTTAATGGTCAAAAAAAAGTCTTGGGTCCCGTTAAGACAAGTCAAGGAGTAAAGTTGCCAACTTTACGTGTTAATACATTGTTTACGATCAAGATCTGAGAGGTAGACTTAGTGGCTTAACCATTTAAGCACTTAATGGTGATATTGGGCTGTTGTGGAGTACGCTAGGCGTACCCAGCTTGGACGCAGTACGTACTGGCCAAAGGTGGTGTACCCCAGTTGTAAGTCTGAGTTCGCTAGGTGTACTCAGTTGTAGATGACTTTCATTGACTTTCATCATTTAGGCCATACTTGGACTACTAGGGTTTAGTGCCTTGTTAGGCCACTAGTCCTTTTGACTTTGGGTCGTTATTAGGCATAGGGCCTTCTTGGATTTGGACCCAAAATGGGCTTTGGTATCATTTAGAAATTTTAGCCATATTGGGCTTTTGGTGCCATTGGATAGGACCTTCGTTATTAGGCCAAGTGAAAAAATGGCAAAATGGTCTTTTACCCTGGAAGTTGGACAAATGAATCAGATTCCTAATTATGGCTTATGGACCAAGTATTAATTGGGGTTTTATTTGATTGATTAGCACGGGGATTATCCGGATCAACAGTTCGAGCGTTTATCTGATTTTCAGTGGTTTGAGGTGACTTTCCTCAATATGTTTGGCGGGTCGAAGGCACCAATGTTGGCCTATGGTTTATTAGGATTAGGATACTAGTTGTCTGTGTGACTCTTGTATGTACGATATCTGATATGTGTACCGAGTGGGGCCCGATGCTAGGAAGGGCTTGATGAGTATATTGCATGATTATTTATCTCTGTGATTCTTACATGTATCTATGTGTTTATATGTCTAGCTAGCGGGGCCTGATGACTTTATTGTATGTTATTTATCTTTGTGATTCTTGCATGTGTTTATGTGTTTGTATGTATACCGGGCAGGGCCCGATGCAAGGTTGGGACTGATGAATGTGAAGTGTCGGGGCCCATCTCATATTACTGACAGATCTGTTCAGAGCGGGGCCCGATAGTTACTAGGAATGGCCCATTATATGGTTGGTATGTGTGGTATGTGGTATTTTGGGGAACTCACTAAGCTTTGTGCTTACAATTTTACGGTTATGGTTTCAGGTACTTCCGGTTCGAAAGGGAAGGGTTCGGCTTGATCGCAACGCATCCCCCCATGTTACCGCAACTTTATGATTTCGAGATTGTACTCTAATAACTATTTTCGCTCTGGTATACTTTTGGATGTTTGGAAAAGGATAATTGGTGTTTCTGATTAAACTAAAAATGAAATTTTTACCTTATAATTTTTGGGACGTTTCAATCAACACACGTTTATAGCTTTTGAATTTGATACTTTCAGTTTCCTTTTGCGAGATGTTGTGGAGCTCCTCAATAGAGTCCAACGGGTCATGCATAATGATGTTATGACTCCAAGATCTATAGATGTTGTTTTTAAAAGAATTAGTTTTTTCATCCAAAAAGAGGTTGCAGCATAACTTGTTGCTCGTTTACCCGCTACATCTATGTAAAACTTTTATGTTAATATATTTATAAAATTTTACTAATTTGAAAACAAAAAAAAAAGTAATTAAAAAATATAATGTTGCGTTCAAACCAATAACAAATCACTAAAGCACATTGTTATAAATATATGGTAAATTACATGAATGGTCCACGTGATTTATGATTAGTTTGCATGTTTTGTTCTTTTTTTTTTTAACTCGTACAATCCTATGGTGTGTTTTTGTTTTTTATTTATTGTATGTTAGACATAAAATGTCTATATTGCCTTTACTTTTTAGTTTATTTATCATTTGTTTTTTATTTATAATTTCAAAAAATAAAATGGGTACACAATCCCTACCCTCACTTGATCTCATTCCCATCCATCCTCATTCATATATACACTTGATATATCTCTCTCCATCTCTCTTCTCTCAACACTATGAAGAACCCTAAATATGGACCATCATTCACCGTCATTGGAAACCTATGAATTATGATTGATATGCATCTAAATCTATTATCCATCACCGACCATCCATCACAATTTCTTTACTTTTCCTTTATATCTCCACCACCCATTATCATTGGCCCCTGAAAGTTTAACCACCACCGTTACTGCTTCTGTCAGTCATCATCAATATGTGAAACTAATGAAACATAATTCATGATGAAATCGGGTGTATGGTGGTTTTTCTATGTTAAAGATTTGTAGCATCCGGAAAATCTTTCCATTAACTGAAAATGATGATATGAAGAAGTAGTAGTATTGGGAATGATATCGATGTGAAGGAGTGCTAGAGGAAACGACCTCCTCTTACCAACCACACATTCTTAAGTCTCTTTCTGTTGAACCAAATCTACTCAGACGAACAAAATACCTTACCTGCCCTATCATAATGGCGACTTATATGACCTTTTCTTGCCCTATCATTTTTAGTTTTTGTTTGTTTTTTCTAAGACAAAGGATTGGCAGGTTGTGGACAACATCTGCAGACCTCTAAAGTAGAAGAGGTGGACCAAACTTATGCAGTGTGAAAGAAGAAGACTGTTTGTTTTAAACGTTTGAACACTGCTAAAATAAACTAAAATTAAAATAAACCTAAGCATAAAAGAGTTTTTCAATACTTTTAATGATTTTTTATAAACAGCTAACAAATCCATATCAAATTTTATGTATTATTGTATATAAAATAAAGATAAAATGGTACAAATTAACAAATATATTTAATAAAAACCAACAAATTTTGGTCGAAAAATTATACCTAAAGATTGTAACAATGGATTAAAGAATTTAACACATAAAATGGATGGAAATAAAATTCATTTTTAAAATGAAAATTTTCAAAATTTTCATTTACATTTGTTTAATTAAATCAATTAAAACTAACCATAAATATTTTTATAAAGAAATGGATGATGTTGCAATAAATATTTTTTTATAAAATTTGGCATAATATTAGACGCTCTTAGGATTATTTTCATACATTTATAAACAGCTCCGACGACCACTTTTGTAAATAAATCTTTATATATAAATTTGTTACAAATGTCAAAGTTGTGTCATTGAACCATTTTTCCTTGAAGTATTGTAACTTTTTTTTCCCATATTGTTTATCGCAGAAAAAGCTAGAATAAAGCTAATTTTAATTTTTCTTTTAAAAAAAAACAAACAAAGATATATGTGTTTTTTAGGCGAGAAGATGTCTAAAGATGTTAAAAGACTGTAACGCCTCAAAAATCACAATAAATTAAAACTTTTAAAACAACTCATAGTCATAGAACGTTTACAAAATCATTGTTTCCAAATTGTTTTCCCATATTAGAGTATCCCAAAATTACAAAGTCATAAATTAAGGAGGTCTACGGTCACGCATTCGTCTTCCCGCGATTATCAAAAGTAGTTGAAATAACAACTAAAACACGTAAGCCAAAGCTTGGTGAGTTCCCTCAAAATACCAACACACAAACAGATAACACATACAACAACATGTCGAGTCCAATCAACCATCGGGATGGAATAACCCAGGCAAGTCAACCTTCGGGTCCAGTCATCCTCGAGATGGAATACCCCAGGTTGGAATGCCAATATACAATGGGTCTAGTCATCCTCAAGATGGAATACCCTCAGGCCTAATCAGCCATCGGGTTGGAATGCCTTCGGTCTGTTGGCTCACAAACAAAGCAGTAGAGCCTTAGCCACCACACAAAATATGCCGACATATACATAACAGACAAACATTTAATCATCCAACAGACAAACAGGTAGATCTACATATCACTACCGCATAAAAACATCCTATAAAGTAGGATACAGATCTAACAGATCACTACAACATAGCAACATACGATAAACTAGGATATGAATTCAATGTGCCGGCCTTAGTGCCTTCGACCCATAAGTACAGTGAGGAATACTCACCTCATAGTCTGAACACTAGCTGATGAGATCTCGACTCCAAATCTCAGCTCTAACCGTCAACTATTAATCCAAATGATCAATTCTCAAACTGTTGGATAAGTTATCTAAGCTCATAACTATAATTGGTATGTACTTGACCCGATAGTAGCATGGTCCTTTTGAGTTGCCTTCACCATAGCACCTTGATTTGAAGAATTATGGAGAAAGAGGTTAATTGTGATTTATTAATATATTGTAAGGATAATATATTAATTGAGAAATCATATTATTTAATTAGTATTGCTCAGAAATTAATTTGGTGATCAAAAGAGACTGATTGAATTAAGGGGACTAGTATTGCAATTATCTAATAGTTGCAATGTAACGACCCAATTTTAAAAAGATTTTTTTTTTCATTTTTAATGTAATCAAACACGTTTACATAACCCATGAAATCCCAAAACAAATGTTTTCAATCCACAATCTTTACAACTTTATTTAAAGCATCAGTGTCCCATAAAACATCAATGAGGGAATGCACGTCGCGCCGTCAAGCCTTGCCCTTGCCCTTGGGCTCAGATGTACCTAGAACATATCCACAAATGGCAAGCTAATGCTTAGTGAGTTCCTCCCAGAGCATACCCACACACAAACCACATATAACATATCATACTGGCTATATCAGCTACACATATCACATAAGCCCTGCAAACAGCGGATAGGGATGTTGTGGGCTCGTCCCCAGGATCTTACTCTAGGATGCCATGGGCTCCCCACATGGTCTTACACCTAGGCCTGTCGAAAAAACCCGAAACCCGTTCTACCCACCCGACCCGTTTCGAACTCGGGTAGAATGGGTCGGGTAGAACGGATAACGGGTATGAACATTTGGGTAATAGGTTAACCCGATAATAATATAGGTCGGGTTTTAGGTATAAATATTTATTTTCGGGTATACCCGAATTCATTTTTTAAATAATACCAAATATACAATGCGGTCACGTACGCACACTTCAAATAAAAAAAAAAACCCTTCGTTTCCTTCTTATGAACGACGGCTCGACAGTCGATGCAAACTTGCAAATAGAATACGACGTTAAAGCTGAAGTCCTGAACCGTCATCACAATTCTCAGTTTCTCACTATCGCACGGAATGGAATTAAAAAAGTACATAACATATTATAATGATTTGTATTGTTATTATATATATATACTTGTTAATTGAATGGAGTATTTTCCTACCTGATTCTTTATCAAACCAACCAACATCTAAAAAAAATTATCAATAAGTGTCATTTAAGAAATTTCCGGGTATACCCGATAATTCCCCAACCTAACCTCAAACTCGAATACCCGAAACCCGAAAACCCGAATTACAATATAGGTCGCGTATCGGGTATTATTTTCTTAAGGAAATACCCGTTCTACCCGAAACCCGAAAATTTTACCCGTTCGACACATCTACTTACACCTAAGTGCCATGGGCTCTCCCATGGTCTTTGATAGGAAAGCCATGGGCTCTCCACATGGTCTTATATCCAAGTGTCATGGGCTCTCCCATGGTCTTCCATACAAACATACCACATATACCACTAACATACTTCCTAGCTCATGCTAACTAACATGCCACATAACACAATTTCAGATAGGATACTACACAACATAAAATTGGCTAGCCTTGGTGCCTTAGACCCATTGGTATGGTGAGCAGACTCACCTCTGGAATGTTGAAATGGTAAGCAGAATTCAGATATGTCCCATGCTGCCTCTTCTCAACTGCCTAAAATCATCACGTGATTAGATTAACCCCATCCCATAAATTCCCTTAGAGTCAACCCTGTCCGAGGTCAACTATCAAGGTCAACAGTCCATGTTGACCTCAAATCCTCGAGTACAACCAGCCACTCGTTGAGTTCCTTTCATAACTCGTTGAGTTCCATAATGTTTGTGGCTGTAAACTTTCAACCGCAAACTCTAGACCGAAAATCCAACCAGTTGAAAACCTCTTGGTCGAAAACCCTGGGTCACAAACTCATTGAGTTGATTAAAGAACTCGGCGAGTCCCTTTAGTCCTTCTCATTTTCGGCCTTTTCTAGTGGGATCTAGAGTCCCAAACTTCAAATCTAGCACTTCCTAGTGTAGATGTCACGTAAAGTTGCAAACTTTACATGCATGCAAGGCCTCACACAGCCATAAACACCAAAACTAGTCTTCATACAAGTTTTTAATGCATGGAAATGGATTGGACTGCCTAAAGGAGACAGCTTTATGACATTAGGAACCTAAAGAGGTCCAGAACTAGAACCATATTCTTGTGATAAGTAAAGATCCACGTATGACTCCGTTTTGCCCCAAAAATTGCCATTTACTTCCAAGAAGAGGGATCTAAGTAACTAAAGCTCAAGGTAATTACTTTATACCGCAAATGGTGGCCAATACAGTGTAGATGTCGGATCTACTGCTTCTCTCCTTACTCTTTCTTCTTCAAGCTCTAATAACCCTTCACAACCCACCAAAATCACTCACAAACGCTCTTACTCTCACTCAAGAGTGTTCACGGCCTCAAACTACTTTCTGTAGGGAGATATGGTGCTAAGGGAGGCCACAAGGGCAGTTAATGATCTTTATATAGGGGCAAGACCCAAAATTAAGGTTCCTTCTCTACAACTCCAACTTGCCGAGTTAGGCCTTCCGACTCACCGAGTTGGTCCCGATCCGCATCCACGATTAAATGCCCCTACTCGATGAGTTGTACTCCCAACTCACCGAGTCCATGCACCAAAACCCTGAAATTAACTAAATCAAATAATACATGGAACAGGTGTTACATGCAAATTTGTGCTTGTGGATCCACTACTAGAAAAACAGCCTTTAATGACACGCAAACAATGACACACAGTGATTTACGATACGCAGAAGCGTGCGTCCAAAAAATAATGTCATCTCTTATAAAATTTGAAGGATAGAGGACACGCATTTGTGCGTGCCCTGAAATTAGTGTCAGAAAAGAAAAAAAAAAGAAATACGGAGGACGCCTATTATAAAATGGGTGTCATGTAAGTGTGTCGCTTTATATTTTTTTTAATGAAACACGCGTTTTGAGCGGGAATTGAAATCCCAAAAAATTAAAACCCCGCCTATGTGAAAAATTAAACCCATCACCCCCCCCCCCCCCCCTTCCAATCAGCAAGAAAGAAGCCTAGGGTCTTCATCTTCATTTCTCTCTCTCTAACCTAAAATCCATCCTCTTCCTTATAGCCTTGCCTTTCTCGCCGTTACATCCATTGGCGCCATCGCCACCACCGCCAATCCCCTATACTCTCCCACTAAATCAGCGATTCAAAACCTAAGCTGATTATCACGGTTGAACAACCGTTCTCTAAGGTCAATGGCTTCAATCTAACGATAATTGATCTAGGAAACTTCTCCTCCAAATTGCGTCTCGGTCCACATCAATTTTGGAATATATGTAATATACCTAATCATATGAAATAAGAACTCTACCAGTAACTTCCAAGTTGTAGGGTTCTTCAGTAGACACAAGAAGTCGGTGGAGTAAAACGAAACTGGAAATCGAGGGTTGAGCTAAGCCATCGGTGTCCGAAGTTTCAATAAAAGAGGAAGACGCAATCTACCGTTCTTTAAGGTCAATCGGTATGTATCGGTGTCAAGAACCTGCCCCGAGATCTATTGCACATTGACATTGAAGAAAAGGCAAAAGATCTGCACCTCACCGATTTTGTCTTTGTTGTCTGCTTACTATAAGTTCTTTATATGCTGCATTTTTTTTTTCTTCTCTTGATTTCTTTTTCAGGCCAACATAGCTTCGTGAAATATAGGTGGCTTGATTCTGTACGACCACGAACATTGAAGTCCAAGCTTGCTCATTTTGCTCCTCAATTTAGTGGCTTCAATCAGCATGATTCTCAAGTTTGTTCTCTTCTCTAGATCTCTTGTCTTGGTATAGTATGTAATAATAAGTTCATCTCCTCCCTTTCTCTCGCATACTCTACAACTCAACTGTTGCTCTTCTTCACCTTTTCCACACCACTACCTAGTCCTCAGCTATCATAATTTGTACATCTTCAAGTCATTATAGTTATATTTTGCAAAAATGATGTACAAAAATCTATAGTGATTGCATTTTTTGTGCATTGATTTTCAGGTTTTGAGAGGTGGTGGACGAGGCTATCAGAAAGATGGGAATGATTTTGGCTTCTTCTTTAAATGTGGACAGCACAAATTATAAAAGGACCTGTCTACACCTAACAAGTTCAACAAGGTAAACTACCAAGTTTAAATGAGTCATTTTCTGTTGTCTATTCGTGGTTTTAAACTTAAACTGTTGAGCATTCTTTTTTTATGAGTAGTTTCATATTATGTTATGTACTTGTTAATCTTGAATCCTATTTTGCAATTATTGTATGTGTTAATCTTGAGGTAAAGACAATTACTTTAGATATTGCTTCTTTTGTTCTTTGTCAACAAATCATCATATTCTTTTTACACTTTACAGGGCACAGTTGGGCGAGTGTCTCAAGACAATCATACATGTTAATTATCCTGAGCAATGGTCAAGTCTTTTGCATTGGGTGACACTAAAAGTATTACATATTGAATTGCTTACATTATGTTCTTTGGTACCAAGTACAATGTGTTTTCTCTAGCTTCATCAATTCAAATGATTCAAATGAATCATAACTTAGGATTTCTAAATCCTAACATAATTGTTCATATCTAATCTTTTGTGTTTTGTCATATCAGATGCTTATAAACCCATTTAATTCATTTATCTTTTTGCTCTGTATGTTGAACTTTCACCAGACATATAGGGACTCCTCATTGCAAGATTGTAAGAAAGCATCTGAAGCTAAAGATGTTGAGGTATGAATTTTCCCTTCAAATAATCAATGCCTTTTTTCTTTTAGTATTAATATGGAACATAAGCTTTTTGTTTCAGGTTCTTTCTGAAGTTAAGAAAATTACTTGTGCTCCTGTTGATACCGCATCACCTTATAGTATGCAGGTGGCTGCAGGTGGAGGTGGAGGTGCTGCACTGACATGTTGTACAAATCAGGTAAAAAAACCAAATAGGGACTTAATACTTAACTGTCTGTTGTTGATGGTCATATCTTTCTTGATGAAAAAAAGTTAACTTTGTTTATATGCCTACTTATATGACCTTGGATGAGCTTTTGGAAAGAAAGGTTAAGATGGTCATTTAGTGTAGTTAATATATTACATGACTTTTTGGGAATGGGACAAGGATAATAACAGACAAAAAGACTATTCTACCCCTTTAGTAATATATTGAAACAAATATACATTTCTTTTATGGTCTGGTAGTTTCAGCTTTTTACTTTTAAAGAATTACATTTCTAAAAATTGTGGTCTAGCAGTTTTCTTAAGACAAGATGCTATTTTGGCTACTGAAATTAAGCACAAGGTACAACCAACATTCAAGATTCATATTTCAGATCAGATCACAAATTCACAATATATTTATGTGACTTTGTTATACATACAGATTAGGAAGGTAGATTTGGCTTTGGACATGGAGGCTGATGAAGGAGACAATTACACACATATTCCAGTAAGAAACAATAGAGTTGGCTGATTATTTGTTACTTTTATAGGAATGTAACCCATGTTAGCAATCTATTATTTTTATTTAACATTTGTATGATTATTTGTATGACATATTTTAATTTGTGCAATTTACTTTATTTTTTGTGTATGAAATTTTATTTTATTTTATGCAATGGATTGTACTTTTTTGTATATGCTATTTTATTTCTATTATGAGACATGAAATGCAAATATAATTTATAAACTAATAAATATATTTTTTAAACATTTAAATTTACGATACGCAAAAATGTGTGTCATCTTCGTTTATGACATGGCCTTTCTTGACAGGGGTTTTAATGATACGCATTGCGTGTCATAAATGCGCGTCGTCTATAGAGGACGTGCAAAAGTGCGTCGTCTCTCGTTATGACATGGCCTTCCTTGACGCGCATTTGCACGTCATCTGAGCGTTTTATGACACGCAATGAGCGTCGTAAAAGGCCGTTTTTCTAGTAGTGATCCCTAAGAAGGGATGGATGAAATTCAATGTGTAGCCCACATAGAATTCGTCCAAAGGGGTTCTGGAAATATCTAATGGGTTGCTTAAGGCCTAAGCAGCGAAGTAGAGTTCCAGTCAGAAACCCTAGTAGCTTAGCTATATAAGGAACCCCTAGGACTCCCAAAATCGGCGACTTGCTTCTAAAATAATACCCTAGACGATTTTGAGCCTCCTAACCTTTCTCATATTCTTCCAACTTGCTACTTGGTGTTTGTGACTCACTAGAGGTGCAACAGTTGAGGCACTAAGCTCTTGAAGGTCAAGATCTACAAGCTACAAAGGAAAAGGTATTCTTTTAACTATGTTATATGTTATGATTTCCAAAAATTGCATGCTAGTTAGGGTTCATGCTTTGGATGATTTTATTTGCATGTATAAATTGAGAAAAACATAGATCTGAATCATTAAGGTTGCATGTACACCATAAGAATGTTGTACTGCTCAAAATTCATCAGTGGTATCAGAGCCCAGGTTGTTTTTATATTGTATTTGATGTCATGGTTAATTGTTCACAGCTGAAAAGAATCGATTTCTGCCCTCAGACAGATGAACTCGACGAGTCCATATTGGGACTCGGTGAGTTGAGGAAACTTGACGAGTCCAAAGCCTGACTCGACGAGTTGACTCGTCTAATTGCAGGATTTTCGGATTTTAAGCCTAAATTAGATTTGGATAATTACCATAAATTGTTTTTTTCTGTCAAAATCCAATTTTTCTAATATGGTAATGGTTATCGTAATATAATTGGAATATAATTGTCAAAATTTAACATAATTACTAGATTATATGATCAACTAATTATTTATAAATTGTGAATTGTATTTATCTTGAAAAATAAAATTGGATTAGGTCAAATTTAGATAATGGTAAAATTATATGATTATTTTAATTATTTTAAATTTGATCAAGAAGGTTTTGAAAAGTTTCATAACTTGCCCTCAAGTTTTGGAATTTAAAATTTGATTAAAAAGTTTTAATTTTGAAATATTAAATTCTAAACCCTAGTGTTTTAAAAGTTTAAAATACAAACCTTATACTATTATAATATTAAAAGCTTAATACTTGTATATATGTATAAGATTAGTCATTCTTACCGTTAGTAGGCCTCATTCACGAATCCAATCTGTATGGGGGTATAAGGAAAGTGCCTATAAATGGCGGTTGAATGGGTTTCCACTCTCACCCACCGCTTCCTTGATTGGTGGAGGGTCGTTAGCCGAACAGGTAGCATAGGACAAATAATTCCTCATTAATAAGTATAATGATTATAATAAAGAAACTAAATATTTTCATAAATTTCCAATCTTAGTTACCTTAGGAAAAATTTGAAATGATGTTATTCCATGAAATTGCACTTTGCACCTTACCAAGTCGTTAGTGGAGCATGCGTGGTTAACCGGCACACTAACTCGGACTAACAAGGGTGGCAAAGGGTAGCTCAATGTTTATCAAAGATCAATGGAGCGTGTGTTGTTAACCGGCACATTGATTAGGTGATAAAAGACATCGAGAGTACCAAGCACATTTGCATGGTTATTCACACCTTGTTTGTGATCCTCGGTATCCCAGTCACAAACTTGAAGGGCATAGTCGAGATTAAAACATGTCATTGAAAAGTTCAATGAATCTTAAAGAATCTAGGAATTTCAATTCATTTAAGGCCTAATGTTCATCTTCGTTTTTCATGGTGTAAATTGGTAAATCGTCATTTACCTACCTTCAAATATTTTACAAATGGATTACGGCATCTCTCTTCCAAATAGTAGAATATTGTGTTGGGTCCTAGCCTTAATATTTCATTTGGGTGTTATATTAAGGATTCTTATCTAATCTAAACTTTGTCTCTTTTCTTTTCCAGATGTCAGGCTCGAACTCCTCCAACACCAACTCCTCGAACCCACTTGCTCTCTTGGGCATTTATGGGAGGGTCACATTTAATGGATCCAACTTTAACAATTGGATTCACAACATTTGCATGGCCCTAAGGTACGAGGACAAGGAAGAGATTCTTGACAAAGAGCTCATTGAGATCAACAAAACTACTGCTACTCCCGAATAAATCTGCAAGTATAGGGCTCGATGCAAAGAGGCGACAAAGGTGTCGTGCATCATGGTAGCCACTATGACTCCCGAGCTTCAAAAGTTCTATGAGGACTATTGACCTTATGACATGCACCAAGATTTGATGGAAAAGTACCATCAAAGTGCACGTCAAGAGAGGTACAAGATAGTTTCCTCATTAATAACAACCAAAATAAACGATGGAGAGTCCATCATGACCCACTTGCAAAGAATGCACAGATATGTTGATCGTTTGCTCAAGTTGAATGTCAACTGCGATGAAGAGATGGCCATTGATATTATTCTCCACTCTTTACCTCATTGTTATGAACAGGTCAAGATGACTTATCATATGAACAACGATGAGGTGGCCTTGAGTAAACTTCAAGGGTTATTGAGAACTGCTGAAACTAGCTTGAAAGGCAAAGCTGTTGCATCAACTCCTATTGCTACTGCCCATGTCTTGGCAATTGGACAAGGGAAGAGGAAGAAGAGGAAAGCTCCTTATAAGAGCCACAAGGGAAAGTCTCATGATGGTTCTTCTTCAATTGGAACCAAAAGTGGTTATGTTGCTCCTTCGTAGGTATTTACACTATTCAATCTAATAACTCATCACATGCTAGTTCTTAGGTCCTTGACACAGGGTGCAGTTTTTACATTTGTTCTGATTTGTAGGGTCTAAGAAGAAGTAGGGATGTGGATCATGGGAAGATAAACTTGATCACGGGGAATAGGAAAGTATCACCTGTCACAAGATTGGAGTTTATTCTTTAGTGCTTAGTAGTGGGTTAGGTTTAGAGTTGAAGAATTTTTGCTACTCGTCAAAGATGACGAGGAATATTATTTCATTTCATGGTTTGTATAAACAAGGTTAAAGATTTTCCTTTAATAATGAAATTGGTTCTATTAATGCTTTAGATAATAGTAATTTCTATTTTGAAGCATTTCCATGTAATAGTATATATGAAACTGTGATGGTTGTAGACAACTTAGGAAATAATGTGTTGCAAATTGATTCGTACAATGGTTTGGATAAGGAATGCTTGTGGCATTGTCATCTTGGACATGTCAACAAGAAGTGCATAGCCCAACTCCAAAAGGATGGAATATTAGAGTCATTTGACCTAAATTCGGATGACACGTGCGAATCTTGTCTGCTTGGAAAGATGACTAAGTCACCTTTCATTGGTACTTGTGAAAGAGGTGAAGGATTATTGGATCACATACACACCGATGTGTGTGGACCCTTTACCGACGATTATAGTAGATATGGGTATATCTACTTTATCAAGGGATGCAAATCACTTCTATGTCACTTTTAGAGTGTGATTTTTAGAGTCTACTCAACGAGTTGGAGGACCCCCAACTCGACAAGTAGGTGTTGAGTGAGAAAACCCTAATTTTCATGGTTTTTGTCCTATTTAAAGGACCTTAAGCCTTCATTTCTGCCTCCCTTATCATCTTAACACTCTGAGAGAAACCTTGATCGAGCTATATCCTTTTGTGAAAGAAAGAGAGGCTAATATTGCATATTTTAGTGCATTTTTGGAGGAAGATTGAGGAGCAAAATGCTTGGGACGAGAGGGAGCTCTTGGATCCGGTGTTCATTCATTCCTAGCTTCTGTTTGAAGGTAAAAAGCTACCACCTTGCTCATTGTTTGGTTATATCTATTTTCTAGGGAGTTTAGGGCCTTTTCCATCCTTCTTTAAGTTATGAAGTTGTTGAGATTGCCTTGGAGTTGAGACTATAGATCTGGACAATATGAGGTCCCTTGAGCCCAAAGATCCAAGCTTTATCCAGCTAGTGGAAAACTTTTATGCATTAAACCCTATATAGAGATTGTGTTGACATTTCGAGCCCTAGCTGACATGCATGGACGTAAAGCTTGCAACTTTATGTGGTATTTCAGCCTTGGGAGGCTAGATCTAGAGTTTGGGACCTTATTTCTGCTTAGAATCATCTGAATGATAATTGGTCTAGAGGGACTCGACGAGTGTTTGGGCCAACTCGATGAGTTGGCTAGGGTTTTCCCCTATAGTCTGGACACGCTACAACTCGACGAGTTGATGAGACAACTCGACGAGTTGAGTTGGATTTTCCCGATACTTCAGTGAAAATGAAGGAACTCGACGAGTTGCATAGATGCACTCGACGAGTTGGGTCAACATGGATTGTTGACTTAGGCGTTGACTTCCATTGACTTTTAGGGTTTGGTCAAGACATGAGTGAGGAGACTATGGAAGGGTAAAATACTCTTTCACCCTTTCCGAGAGTGAGGAATGGGGTTAGCCTAAATTTTTAGAGTTTTGATTATTAAGTGTTAATTAGAGATAACTATATTATGTAGGCGAAGTCTAGACAGTTCGTGGGGTACTAGATCTACTTGCTTACTTACGAGGTGAGTCTTCTCACTATACTTACCTGAGCGGTAATACTGTGTGACTGGAGGGTCTTAGATGAGTTTTCGACCGGAGGGTCCTATGTGCTTATACTGAATTATGTGATATTATGCATTTTGTCTTTATGATATATGCTATATTATTATATGCTTTGCTGAGTTAGGACCGGAGGGTCCAAACCGAGTTGTGAGACCGGAGGGTGTTCACTGAGATACATGACTGGAGGGTCCAATCCGAGTTATGAGACAAGAGGGTCTTCACTGAGACACTTTACCGGAGGGTCCACACCGATCCATGAGACCGGAGGGTCCTCACCGAGACGCATGACCGGAGGGTCCATGCTAAGCTATAGCCATGAGAGGCTTATTATTTGTGTATGTGGTATTTTCAGAAACTCACTAAGCTTCGTGCTAACCATGTTGTGTGATATGTGTTTCAGGTACTTCTCAGGATCATGGGAAGGCGTCGACTTGATTATACACACATGTTCGAGATTAGGTTTGAGGATTCTGGGATATTATCTGTTGTTTTTTTATTTGTGTTTTTGACAAATGATACATTGTGGTTTTGAGAAAATGTGATATTGAGTTTTATGTGATTTAAAAATGAAAATTTTGCTTGAAAATTTAGAGTGTTACAAGTTGGTATAAGAGGCTTGGTTTGAGGGGCTCGGATATACTCTCGGGTATGTCTGGACTCAAACTAAGGATTTGAGAAAAAAATTAAAATGAAATGATTTTTCTAAAATGAGTAAGAGTTTTAAAGAGAAAATGAGACGGAGCAGTGTGTACAATCAGCCAGAGCCCGAACGGTGATTTCCCAAAATACCATTACTTGTATATATTATGAGATACTAGTGTTGCATGCAAGAGGATAAGTTAGGTACTTCAGAAATTAGGGCTAGAATTGTCTGATTCATGATGCCTTAGCCCAGGGTATGTTATTGATTGATCTTATCTGCTATTTGCTTTGTATGTGTACTGAGTAGGGAGAAACATAGCAGGGATCCAATTGTAAAATATTTGAAGGTAGGTAAATGATGATTTACTAATTTCCAGCATGAAAAACAAAGTAGATTATTAAGTTTTAATTGGTTGAAATTCCTAGATCTTTGAGATTCATTGAACTTTTCAATGGCATGTTTAAATCTCCATGTGCCCTTCAAGTTTGTGACTGGGATGCCGAGGATTACAAACAAGGTGTGAATAATCATGAAAATTAGCTTGGTACACCCAATGTTACAGATCACCTAAGTGTCGGTTAACCACATACACTCCATTAATCTATAATTATCACCAAGTTACCCTTTGCCACACATTGTTAGATCTGGATTAGTGTGTCGATTAACCATACACGCTCCACTAACGACTTAACAAAGGTGCAAAGTGCAATTTCATGGATTAGCACCATTTTTCACATTTTTCCTAAATTAAATAAGATTGGGAATTTAATAAAAGTTTACTTACTTTATATTTATCATTATAATTTTAATGAGGGAGAATTAGTGTCCTATCCTACCCGTTCGGCTAACGACCCTCCACCAATCAAGGAAGCGGTGGGTGAGAGTGGACACCCATTAACCACCATTTTATAGACAGTAACCTTATACCCCCTTATACATACATACATACATTCATACATACATATATATATATATATATATATATATATATATATATATTATTAAACTCATAATATTATAAAGTATAAGGGTTGAATTTTAACTTTTAAAACTCTAGTGATTGGAATTAAAGTTTCATTTAGTGAGACTTTGCAAATTTCAAAACTTGAGGGAATGTTTTGAAACTTGTCAAAACTCTTCACATTCATAACCTATGAGTTTAATTTGATTTTAATGAAGAGACCTTTCATTTTCCATAACTTGAGGACAAGTTATGGAGGTCATTAAACATCATTTTGATCATTTTTCTAACAACTAAATTATCACATAATTCATGATCTAACTAAACTCATAATCAAGACAATTTCATATCAACAATTTTAAAAGCAACTTTGTTTATCATATAAAAAAAATTATTTTAAAAACTTTAAAAATTATCTTGTGGTTGGATGAGTACAAGAACTACCATATCATAAAAAAACATTTCCAATGATCCAAAACAACTTGTGGTAGTGTTTCAAATCCAAACCAGGCCAAGAAACTTGAAATTTTGCAAACAAGGCCTTCAACTCGTCGAGTACATGAACTAACTCGCCGAGTTGCCCTGTTTACTGAGTGGACTCGTCGAGTCTGTTCATGTACTCGGCGATTTCACCGGTCATAGGCAAAATTTTCGACTTTTTCAGCTTTGAAAAACTAGTAAGCATCAAATATAATAGAAAACAATCCTAGGCTCTAATACCATTTTTGGGTTTTGAGTACTACAACACTCCTATGGTTCACATGCAACCCTAAATGCTTTGGATCTATGTTTTCTCTAATTATACATGCATTTTTTTCCAAAGCATTCTCCTTATCTAGCATACAATTGAAGCTATATAATATAGAACTTTGGTTTGGATGTTTACCTCTTGAGTAGGGTAGAGTTCTTGACCTTTGAAAGCTTGATCACCTCAAGTGTGATGCCTCAAATGGTTCACAAACACCATTATGCAAGAGGAGGCTTTAATAGAATAAGTTACTTGACTCCAAAGAGTGTGTAACCGATTTTGGCTTATAGGGTCACTATTTATAATGTGGCAAATGCTAGGGTTACACTTTGTAAACCCTAATGTTCCATGACTTTTCACATTCTTATGCTCCATGTGTTAACCTCCATGGACTATCCATGGATTATCTTATTGGTTTAGCCTAGCTATATAGTCATGGATCATTTTGCCCACATTACAAGAATCATTACTTTACATAATCAATCCCCATATATTTAATTAGTCGCTTTTCTTCACAAAATTAATTCCAAATTAATTCTTGATCAATATTAATTAAATAATATTAATATATTAAACTTGTAATATATTAATAAATCACAAATAACCTTATTCTCAAAAATCCATCATATCAAATTGCACTGGTGAAGGCAACCCAAAAGGACCATGCTACAATCGGGTCAAGTACATCTTAGTTATAGTTATGGGCTTATACACCAAATCCAAAAGTTAGTACGTATCTCCTTATTTATGTTATTTTGAGACTTTTTTATGCTTATATTTTGCTGTATATAGGTACTTTTCTTGTAAGTTATGTGCCAACTTTGGTGTTATTTGACTCAGGTGCGAGTCGATCTTTTGTGTCTTTATCCTTAATTTATTCGTCACATTATTGTCAGACGTGACGCGTTGTGTCTCACCCCCAAACCAGAACGGCGGAATCGTTCGAGGGTGGATGACTTCATGTAGTATCGTAACAGTTGAATACATAGTAAAGAAAGTAAACACAACCATCATATATATAATTTAAAGGTTACATTGTTGAATGATATTTGTTTCAAAAACAAATTACAATATGATAACAAAATGAGTTTAAAACTGACGCCTTAGCATCACTTCTCCAAAAGCTGAAGTTTACTAGTACTACCGAATCCCTGCGAAATACAAATAGATTTGAAAGAGTAGATTAGCATTTAAGCTGGTGAGTTCATAAGTATTTAATGTCAATTTTTGTATAAATTTGAATGAATTTGTTTGTTGATTTTTGAAACTCCTAGAAAATCCCATATTTCCTAATAGTATAAAAGTAGTCATCTACTAAGACCCGACTGTTTTGAATGTTTGTTTCTAAAATTCCAATATTTTTCCATAAGTGTGTGGTAGGTTAAAAGTTCCAAAAACTATAATGCACTAGTGTTTTTCTTGCCTAGAATAGTAGATTTATGTACGTATAAAATCGCTAAGGCATTTGATAACCTCATAAATCAATGTGTTTTTAATACTCCATGTGAATTTTACGACCATGCTATTGACCCAGACTGCCAGTAACAACGTTCTTCAGGCGTTGGAATGTTACGACGTTTGTCACCCCATACCTGCCGGTCTAACTGTAGCTAACAGTTTAGGTGCGGGATTGTCAATCCTGTATAGATCTATACACAAGTATCACGCTCTCCCAACCATAGATTATGGTATATAATACAGGACTTTAACTGCATACTTGAAAGTACGTGAAGTTGAATGTCTCACAAAACCTAGTATTAAATAGAGTTACGTATGAAAAGTCCAATCTTATTGTATATGAAAATATTTCCTTCATATAGTACTTATAGTATGTAAAATCTCATGATTTTCTTGTAAACTATACCTATTATAGTTTTTCCAAAAGTATGTTTCGTTTGTATGGTAAACCCTAGTGTAGTGTCGTCTTTGTATGTAAAGTATAACATTTAAAATAACATTATTGCACATTTATACTCAAAATATAAATAAAGTGTTTGATATTTATATAACAACATGTTCCTTTTCAAAAGGACAAAGTGTTATCGTGATAAGTTGCATGAGAATGTTTTCGTATGATAGTTATAAATCACATATGATTGATTATATAACAAAAGTATAGCAAAAGATTGATGTTATTCAAGCGAGAATAATCGTGTGTTTACTTGTATTCCCCCCCCCCCCCCTTAAAAGTGTATAAAAGCATTACAAGCATTTGAAAACATAGTTATAGGGGTATGTACTCAGTTGATAGATTGAAGAAAGGGAGACGAAAACCGAGCAGAACTTTGACAGGAGAAAGTGGATTTCTCGGGATTCTCGGAAATCTTGGGAGCATAAAACTTACTTCGATACTTGAGTATGAAAACCGGGGCTTCAGGATATTTCTTGCACGCAAAAGGGAGTAAAAACACAAGAGAAGGAGAGAAAATAAGCAATTATGCCCGGAACCCTCGCATCCCTTTTATAGGGGCTGGAAACCCTCGGTATGCGGGGCGTAACCCTTTACTCTGGGCGTACTGGACGTCATGCATGACGCACTTCGGATGGGAGGTCCGATGGGAGAGCCTGTGGCCGATGGGACGAGGCTCCTATCCTCTGGTATGCGGGGTGTAATCATTTACGCGGGGCGTAAATGGATTTTTCCAACTTCTAAGTTGCATAACTTTTGTGTACGAGCTCTGTTTTTCACATTCTTTATATCCACGCGTAGGTGAGAATGTACTCTACATCTTTCATTTAGACTCTATCGGCTAATTCTGACTGTATTTTAATTTTATTATTTTTAACAGGCCGGGACACGAAAAGTCCGTTAAAAATCCGTAACTTCTTCATGCGATGTCCGTTTTTGACAGACTTTTTACCATTGTATTATTATTGTTGAGATCTTCGATTCTCATTTAGGTTGTTTCGGCTAGAAATCGCTTGATCTCTATTTCGAGTTTTTAGTTGTCTACCGCTATACCGAAACTTCGAAAAATCATAACTTCCTCATACGAAGTCAGATTTGGGCGTTCTTTTTATTTATGTTTACGGTTTAATGAAATCTACGACTTTTATTTAGATACCTAAGGCTAATAAGTATTTTATTAAAATTTCTCGTTTTACGTTTAACCGTATTGATGGTTTTTGTTGTGAATCTTAGGTTGGTCATAACTTCTTCGTTATAACTCGGTTCTTAATGTTCTTTATATTTCTGAAACCATTGACACGATATCTATCATTTATGAAATCCGGTAGATGACTTTTGCACATTTTATTTTTGACAGTAATTTCATTATATCAAAAGAGGTTACAATTCTTAACTTTTTAGGTCATTACATTGATTCGAAATATCGGGTTGTCACACGTTGAGTCGACCGCTGATGGTTTCTATAGTCGACGAGCAGGCGGTATTTGCCACCGATGTATTCTAGGGATGTGTATTAGAGATTTTTAGTGTTAAATTCCTGATAGATCTGGTGCCGATAGCGATGGGTGATGTCTGTGTTATAGTGGGCATGGATTGCTTGAGCCGGTTTGGGGCTATGATTGACTGTGAGCGTCAGATGGTGAAAATACGAGACCCTAGTAGGGGAGTACTTACTATATATGGCGAGGAGACCAGGTCTGGATCAGCTTTCTGCTCTGCTGCCAGGGCGAGGCAGATTTTACAACAGGGATGTATGGGCTTTTTAGCTTATGTGATGGATATGAGAGTTGCCACTTAGAGGCCAAGTTCTATCTCTGATGTTCCGGTTGTGTGTGATTTCTTGGACGCGTTTCCCGAGGAATTGTCGGGTGTGCCTCCCGAGAGACAGGTGGAGTTCTGGATAGATTTGATTTCGGGTGTAGGACCTATTGCCAAGGTACCTTATCGCCTTGCGGTTTCCGAGATTCAAGAATTATCCTCGTTGCTCCAGGAGCTGCTGGGGAAGGGTTTTATTAGACCAAGTAGCTCACCGTGGGGAGCACCGATCCTTTTTATCAAGAAAAAGAATGGTTCACACCGGATGTGTATCGACTACCGAGAGTTGAACAAGCTGACGGTCAAGAACTGTTATCCACTATCGATGATCAACAATTTATTCGATCAGTTGCAGGGGGCGTCTTGGTTTTCCAAGATTGATTTGAGATCTAGGCATCATCAAATGAGAGTCTATGAGGAGGATATTCAGAAGACAGCTTTTCGAACTCATTATGGGCATTACGAGTTGGTGGTGATGCCTTTTGGGCTCACCAATGCACCTGCAGCGTTCATGCACCTCATGAACCGGGTGTGTCATCCCATGTGCGATAGGTCGGTGATCATGTTCATCGACGACATTTTTCTATACTCGAGGTCCAGGGAGTAGCATGAGGATCACCTGTAGAAGATTCTTGGAGTATTAAGGATGGAGAGGCTCTATGCCAAATTCTCCAAGTGTGATTTCTGGTTACGAGAGGTCCAGTTCTTAGGACACCTTGTTAACTAGAATGGGATTTTGATCAACCCGGCCAAGATTGAGGTAGTTATGCGATGGGAGGTACCGAGGTCCCCATCCGGGATCAGGAGTTTTCTTGGCCTGGAAAGCTACTACTAGAGATTTATCAGTGATTTCTCCAAGATTGCCTTAATTTCCTCTTACCAGATTGACCAGGAAGGGTGTTACTTTTTCTTGGGGGCCCGAGCAGCAGGCCTCATTCGAGACTCTTCGCTAGAGATTGTGCGAAGCTCCAGTGTTAGGCCTTCCTGAGGGAGTAGAAGACTTCGTAGTCTACTGTGATGCATTTATATCAGGCATGGGTGTCGTATTTATGTAGAGGGGACACGTGATATCATATGCATCGAGGCAGTTGAAGCCTCACGAGAAAAGGTATCCCACCCACGATTTGGATTTGGGGGCGGTGGTGTTCGCCCTCAAGATTTGGCGCCACTACCTTTATGGTGTCCGGTGCACCATATACATGGGCCATAAGAGCCTGAAGTACCTCATGGATCAGCCCAACCTGAATATGAGACAGATGAGGTGGTTGGATGTAGTGAAAGACTACGACTGTGAGATTTTATATCACCCTGCCAAGGCTAATGTGGTAGCTGACGCCCTGAGTCGCAGAGCAGTGAGTGCTCCGATCCGAGACGTGTGCATGAGTATGACGGTGATGAATCCAATATTAGATACCATCTGAGACGCCTAGGTGGTGGCCGTGAGACCAGAGAACCGGAAGAGAGTGCAGGTGATCGGGCAGATTTTTGAGTTTGCGAAAGACAGTCGGGGGCTTATGACCTTTCGTGGGCGGATATGGGTGCCATATACGGGTGGAGCTTGATGTATTTTGATGGAGAAGGCCCATAGGTCGATATTCTCGATCCATCCGGGCGCCACCAAGATGTATTTAGACTTGAAAAGGGATAATTCGTGGCCATGCATGAAGAGAGATGTGGCATGGATAGTCAAGAGATGCTTGACTTGTCGTCAGGTCAAGGCGGAGCACTAACGTCGACATGGCCCGTTGAAGCCTTTAAAGATTCCCCAGGGGAAGTGGGAACAGATTTCCTTGGATTTTATCACCAAATTACTGAGGATCATGAGAGGTTTCGATGCGACATGGGTGATTGTAGATCGGTTTACAAAGAGTGCTCTCTTTATGTTTATCAGTGAGAGCTCTTCTGCAGAGAAATTGGGCGAGATCTACATTCGAGAGGTGGTGGTACGGTATGGGGTGCCGACATCGATAGTGTCAGATCAATATGTGCGTTTTACTTCTAGGTTTTGGAAGAAATTTCATGAGGAGATGGGTACCCGGTTACACTTTAGTACCACATATCACCCACAGACAGACGGGCAGAGTGATCGGACGATTCAGACGCTCAAAGACATGCTACGTGCATGTGTTATGGACTTCGGTGGAAGTTTGGACACTTACTTCCCTTGGCTGATTTTTCATACAACAACATCCATCATTCCAGTATCGGTATGCCTCCCTTTGAGCTCTTATATGGGAGGATGTGTCGGGCTCCCATTTTTTGGGGAGATGTAGGGCAGAGAGTGATGGGGGGCACTAAGATAGTACTAAAGAGAACAGATCACATCCAGTAGGTCATAGAAATGTTACTGACATCCCAGGGTCACTAAAAGAGTTACGCAGACCGGCTTACAAAGTTGAGCCAAATTCATAACACCTTCCATGTGTCCCAGCTAAGGAAGTGTGTAGCCGATGAGAAGGCAGTGGTCCTACTAGAGGAAATTCAGGTTAACGAATGCCTGAATTACATTGAGAAGCTGATAACAATCTTGGATAGGAAGGTGAAGGTCTTGAGGAATAAACAGGTTCCTTTAGTTCAGCTCCAGTGGTAACATCGGAAGGGATCCGAGTGGACTTGGGAGCCGAAGTCCTAGATGTGGGAGCAGTACCTAGATTTGTTTTCAGAGGATGACTTCGAGGGTGAAGTCTGATTCTAGTGGGGGAGAATTGTAACATCTTGAATCCCAAGTATAATACTTAATTAATTTACATTCATAATGTCAGAGCAACTCGAAGAGTTGGATGCCCCAACTCGCCGAGTAAAGGAGTTATGGCCGCGTGATTTTTAGAGTCTACTTGACGAGTTGGAACTCGATGAGTAGGTGCTGAGTGAGAAAATCCTAATTTTGAGGGTTTGTGTCCTATTTAAAGGACCTTAAGCCTTCATTTCCGCCTCCCTAATCATCTTAACACTATGAGAGAAACCCTAAGCGAGCTATATCCTTATGTGAGAGAAAGAGAGGCTAATATTGCATATTTTAGTGCATTTTTGGAGGAAGATTGAGGAGCAAAAGGCTAGGGACGAGAGGAAGCTCTTGGATCCGGTGTTCATTCATTCCTAACATCTGTTTGAAGGTAAAAAGCTACCACCTTACTCATTGTTTGGTTATATCTATTTTCTAGGGAGTTTAGGGCCTTTTCCATCCTTCTTTAAGTTATGGAGTTGTTGAGATTGCCCTGGAATTGAGACTACAGATCTGGACAATATGAGGTCCCTTGAGCCCAAAGATCCAAGCTTTATCCAGCTAGTGGCAAGCTTTTATGCATTAAACCCTATATAGAGATTGTGTTGGAATTTCGAGCCCTAGATGCCATGCATAGACGTAAAGCTTGCAACTTTATGTGGTATTTCAGCCTTGGGAGGCTAGATCTAGAGTTCGGGACCTTATTTCTGCTTAGAATCGTCTGAATGAGAATTAGTCTAGAGGGACTCGACGAGTTAGCTAGGGTTTTCCCCAATAGTCTGGACACGCTACAACTCGGCGAGTTGATAAGACAACTCGACGAGTTGAGTTGGATTTTCCCGATACTTCAGAGAAAATGAAGGAACTCGACGAGTCGCATAGATGCACTTGACGAGTTGGGTCAACATGGGTTGTTGACTTAGGTGTTGACTTCCATTGATTTTTAGGGTTTGGTCAAGACATGAGTGAGGAGACTATGGAAGGGTAAAATACTCTTTCACTCTTTCCGAGAGTGAGGAATCGGGTTAGCCTAAATTTTTAGAGTTGTGATTATTAAGTGTTAATTAGACGTAATTATATTATGTAGGCGGAGTCTAGACTATTCGTGGGGTACTAGATCTACTGGCTTACTTACGAGGTGAGTCTTCTCACTATACTTATATGACCGGTAATATTGTGTTACCGGAGGGTCTTATTTGAGTTTTCGACCGGAGGGTCCTATGTGCTTATACTGATTTATGTGATATTATAAATTTTGTCTTTGTGATATATGTTATATTATTATGTGCTTTACTGAGTTAGGACCGGAGGGTCCAAACCGAGTTCTGAGACCGGAGGGTGTTCGCTGAGATACAGGACTGGAGGGTCCAATCCGAGTTGTGAGACAAGAGGGTCTTCACTGAGACACTTTACCGGAGGGTCCACACCGATCCATGAGACCGGAGGGTCCTCACCGAGACGCATGACCGGAGGGTCCATGCCAAGCTATAGCTATCAGAGGCTTATTATTTGTGTATCTGGTATTTTGGGGAACTCACTAAGCTTCTGTGAAATCCCCATTTTCACGGCTAGAAAAGACCGATTTCATTTATGCTTTTTAATAAAATCAGAGTAATTTTTCAAAGAAAAGTGTTGCAGAATTTGTTCCCAAAACAAAATATGATAAAGATTTAACAAAATCAGAGTAACTTCATATCTATGTGTAAGATGAAACTGACCATACACTCACTTGATAAGGTGGTGATTCCAACTTGGACAGCGCTTCGCTTCGACGAAACTAGGAGGTTTGCTTGAAAACTGGGCTCTACGCAGGCAGAGTTTCAAACCGAAAAACTCTTTTTTTTTTCAGAACCTGCAGACACTCCGGGGTTTTCTTCAAGTGTTAGCGAAGTTTCCTAGGCTTTTAGGGGTGTTTTGGGAGGTTTAGAGAGTGAGTAGAGAGAAGAAGTGGATTTCGGTATGAAAAATGAAGGAACTCTTGAGTGGTATTTATAGGATGCAAAAGTGTTGAACTCGTCGAGTTTCTAGCCTAACTCGTCGAGTTTCTGACCCCCAACTAATCGAGTTGCTGGTCCAACTCGTCTATTTGCTGCCACGTTTCGTCATCTGGGGCGGAGAAAACAATGGCTCAGATTGCGCCACGTCATGACCCATTTCGCTGCAACACCCTTCTGACTTCTAAGCCCCATAAATTTTGCATACGAGCTTCGTTTTCGACATTCTTTAAATCCACGCGTAGGTGGGAACATGATCTACAACATTCGTTTAGATTCCATTGGATAATTCTCAATCGATTTTAAATTTAATAGTATGAGAAGATTATATTTCTAAACGACCGTGTAGGTTTCATAACTTCTACATACGGACACCGTTTTCGACTGCCTTTTTATCGTTGAATGCCTATTAATGAGATCTTCAATTCTCTTTTACTTTGTGGCGGCTAAAATCACTTAATCTGAAATTCGAACTATGGGTTGCACACTACTATGCCAATTCTTAGAAAATTCATAACTTCTTAATAAGAAGTTAGATTTGGAAGTTCTTTTTATGCACACTCTCGGTTTAATGTATAAAAAGCACTTTATCGCAAACTCACTTTTTACGTCAAATAGCGACGTGCCGGTTTTGTTCCGAAACTTCGACAGGCCATAACTTCTTCGTTATAACTCGGATTTTAGCGTTCTTTATATGTCTGAAATCCTTGTCACGAACACTACAACTTTCTTCATAGATATCGGGTTAATCTAACATTTAATTTTTTATGCTTATTTTCATTCTTGATTTATTATATCTTTATAGACAAACTTACTTTTACATCACACAGTGTCGTGCCGGTTTTGTTGCGAAACTTCAACAGACCATAATTTCTTCGTTATAACTCGGATTTCAGCGTTCTTTATATTTCTGGAATCCTTGTCACGAACACTAAAACTTTCTTCATGGATATAGGGTTTATCTAACATTTTATTTTTTATGCTTATATTCATTCTTGATTTATTATATCTTTATAGACAAGTATATAAGCACATAAAATCACATAATTCACATAATATTCAAGTAATTCATCTTTATTACTTCAAAATGAGTTACAATGGTTGACCCTAACTATTACATCATCTTGCTAATGCTTAGCCTAATACAGGGGCGTGATAATTCTCTCCCCCTTAGGATGATTCCATCCCGGAATCATGCATCACCAAACAGATGCGGATAGCGACTCATCATGTCACTCTCCGTTTCCCAGGTGAGATTTGGCCCATTCAAATGTTTCCATCGCATAAGCACTAAGTCGACCATCTTGCGTCGTAACTTCTTCGTCTTACGGTCAACAATCGCCTCCAGTTCTTCAATTAGCATCTTGTTTTCATCCATCCTTAATTCAGAAATTGGAATTATGTCGGGAACTTCTCCTGTGAACTTCCTCAAATAACACCCATCGAAAGTGTTATGAATACCATCTAGTTCTTCTGGTAGTTCTATCTTGTAAGCTTGGTTCCCAATCCTCTGAAGAACTTTGAATGGTCCAATGAACCTTGGACTTAGCTTTCCTCTTTTCCCAAATCTTGTAAGTTCCTTCCACGGTGAGATTTTAAGCAAAACTGAATCTCCAACTTTGAATGTCATCGGTCGTCTTTTCATGTCAACATAACTCTTTTGACGATCCTGAGCTGCTAACATCCTTTCCCTAATCACTTTCAGCTTTTCAGCAGTCTGGTGGACTATTTTGGGGCCCATAAACTGGTTTTCTCCAACCTTAAGCCAACAAGACGACGTATGACACTTTTGTCCGTACAAAGCTTGATAAGGTGCCATCTTGATGCTCGAATGGAAACTATTATTGTAGGAAAATTCTGCCAGAGGTAAGTGCTCATCCCAGTTACCTTGGAATTCCAGGGTACATGCTCTCAACATATCTTCAAGTGTTTGAATCGTTCTTTTGCTTTGACCATCAGCCTGCGGATGGTAATCTGTACTTAAACACAACTTTGTACCCAATTCCTCTTGTAGACTCCTCTAAAACCTTGACATGAAACGGCTATCACGATCTGATACAATCGTTAAAGGAACATCGTGAAGTATTAATACATCCATCAAATAAGCATTTGTGATCTTATCCATAGAGCATCTCTCATTGGCTGCTATCAAGTGTGTACTATTAGTGAAACGATCAACGAACACCCAAATCATGGCATGACCATCCATTGTTCTGGGTAGTTTAGTGACAAAATCCATGGTGATGTCTTCCCATTTACCCATGGGTACAGGTAAAGGTCCAAAACTCCCATATGGTTTCTGATGTTGTGCCATAACTATCACACAGGTTACACACTTGGCCACATACTTTGCAACATCGACCTTCATGCACGCTCACAAGTACTAGGGTTTCAGATCCCTATACATTTTTGTGCTGTCGGGATGAATCGAGTACATGATCTTGTGAGCTTCTTCCTGTTGGATTAGTGTCTAAGCCCGTAACCATATTTGGTAAGTATTTGACCCGGTTGTGCATGGTCCTTTTGGGTTGCCTTCACCAAAGCAACTTGACTGGAGAAATAATAGAGAAAGAGGTTATTATGATTTATTAATATATTATAAGAATAATATATTAAAGGAGAAATCATATTTGTTTAATTAATATTGGTCAATAATTAATTAAGAATTAATTATGTGATCAAAAGTAATTAATTAAACTAGAGGGGCTAAATTGTAATTATGTGATGGTTGCAAATTAGGGCAATGGACTCCCCATGGATAGGGTGGACAAACTCAAGGTGATAGGGCCTTAGAATTTGTCCAAGGATAAGGCTTCTAGGCTTATCTTATGGGTTGCTTGGTGGGCAAGCAACTAGATAAGGATAAGGACTGAAACCCTAATCTATACCCTATATAAAGACCCCTTAGGCCTTAGGAAATCGGCCACTTGATCCCTAGAAGGGTTAGAGCTGATTTCCTGCCTCTCCCTTCTCTCTCTCTCTCTTGCCTCTCCATTTGCTTGTGGTGTTTGTGATCCATTAGAGGTACTACACTTGTGGTGCTTGCTTTCAAGACTAAGAGATTGAAGATTTGTGTTGTTATTGCAATATAACAACAAGAGGTATGTAATCACTTCTACTACATAGATTTCGAAATACCTAAGTGTATGCTAGGGTTCTTCTTGTGTTCATAAAGTTGTGTATCTAATAGAGAAAACATAGATCCAAATCTACGGTTGCATGCACACATAGGATTGTTTGTATAAAACCCATCACTTCCATCAGAAGATCTCTTATTCCTCCCATTTTAGGTACCCAAATCCTATCTTGGAACACCTTCAATCCTTGATTATTCATACCGAACACCAACGTTTTGCCCAAACGCTCTTCCTTTCAGTCATTTTTCTCTGAAGCTTCTTCCTGAGCTTTCATGATGCTTTCCATAATCGTTGAGACGACTTCAATTCTTAACGCTCTTGTCCTTCTCCATTCAAGGCTCAATTTTTCGCTTAAAGCATCAGCTACGACATTTGCTTTACCAGGGTGGTAAAGTATCTCACAGTTGTAATCCTTGAGCAACTCTAGCCAGCGTCGTTGTCTCATGTTCAGTTCTTTCTGATTAAAGAGATACTGAAGACTTTTATGATCAGTGAAAAGTTTGCACTTTGTGCCGTAAAGATAATGCCTCCATATCTTTAGGGCGAATACTACCGCTTCCAACTCCAAATCATGAGTAGGGTAGTTCTTTTCATGCTCTTTTAGTTGTCTCGATGCATATGCTATCACCTTATCCCTTTGGGTCAGAACAAAACCTAACCCAACTTCAGATGCATCGCTATAAACTGCGAAGTCTTTAACTCCATCGAGTAGAGAAAGGATCAGTGATTCGCAAAACTTCTTCTTTAGCTTCTCGAATGCTTCCTCGTGCTTCTCACTCCAAGTATAAGTGGCTCCTTTATGGGTCAAACATGTCAATGGAGCAGCTATCGAAGAAAAGTCTTGGATAAACCTTCGGTAATATCTAGCTAATCCGAGAAAACTTCGGATCTCCGTGGGACTCTTTGGTCATTCCCACTTCATCACGGCTTCAATATTAGTTGGGTCAACCATGACCCCTTCTTGGTTAACCACGTGACCCAAGAATTGGACTTCTCGAATCCAAAAATTACATTTGGAGAACTTTGCGTACAGTTTGTCCTTCTTCAGTACTTTTCACACTTCTCACAGGTGCTTGCCATGCTCCTGCTGGCTCTTTGAGTAAACCAGAATGTCATCTATGAACACTATTATGGATTTATCGAGGAATGGTTAACAAACCCTGTTCATCAAATCCATGAATGTTGTTGGAGAATTGGTGAGTCCAAATGACATAACCAAGAACTCATAGTGTGAGTACCTCGTTCTAAATGCGGTTTTAACAATATCCTGCTCTCTCACCTTTAGCTGATGATATCTTGACCTAAAATCGATCTTGGAGAAATAGATCGAACCTTGAAGCTGATCGAATATGTCATCAATCCTTAGCAATGGGTACTTGTTCTTCACTATGGCCTTGTTCAACTCTCTGTAGTCTATGCACATCCTCATGCTTCCATCTTTCTTCTTCACAAAAAACACCGGAGCTCCCTAGGGTGATAAACTTGGTATAATGAAACCGTTGTCCAACAAGTCCTGAAGTTCCGTCATAAGCTCCTTCACCTCTATTGGTGCTAATCGGTATGGTGCTCTTGCTATTGGTGTCGTTCCTGGTAACAAGTTTATTCAAAACTCTACTTGTCTATCATGGGGTAATCCAGGAAGATCTTTGGAAAAGACTTTTAGATAATCACACACCACTGGTATATTTTCCATCTCCTTCTTCTCCTTCTTAGCATCAATCACAAATGCCAAGTATGATGTGCATCCCTTAGACAAACATTTTCTGGCTTTCATCAGGGAACTGATTCCAGAATTTACTCTGCGTTTGTCCCCATACACCACAAATGACTCTTTCCCATGCGGGTTTACCCTTACTGTCTTTTTTTTGCACAGTATATATGCATCATTGGCGCTAAGCCAATCCATTCCCAATACGAGGTCGATATATGCATCATTCAGCTCAATGGGTAACAGCTGCTCGTGGAATTCATTAATGTTCAAGTTGATGACGATATTCTTAATGCGATCGCTAATAGGTATGAATTTCCCATTGGAAACTTCTACAACTAGAGCATTGTCAAGTTTTTCTATAGGAAATGCTAGTCTTCCACCAAATTTATGTGATATAAAGGAGTAATTTGCTCCAGAATCAAACAATATATTGGCAGGTAGTCCATTTACAAGAAAGGTTCCTGAAGCGACATCTGCTACATCCTTTGCGGCTTCCAGAGTCATTTGGAATGCTCTTGCCTTCAGTTTTGGTGGGACATTGGGCTTTGTTGCCTCCTTCTTCTTCGGGCAGTCTTTTGAAATGTGCCCTTTCCTTGTGACACCCATATCACACCCTTTTGTTGGTGGTGCACTCATTGGTGTAATGCCCTGTCTTCCCACACTTGTAGCAGGTCACCTCCTCAATACATTTCCTGAAGTGTTTCTTTTTAAACTTCTCGCACCACTTTTCTTCGTTTCCTCCTCCTCCATACTTCCTTGAACCAGGCTTGTTCTTCTTTTTAGACCTTGCAGATCCCTCAAACTTCCTCTTTTCGCTAACCTCAACCTTGCTAGCGGCTCTACCCTTAATCATCTCCTCAACAACTTGGCTGCCCAGATAGCTGCCTCCAGAGTAGGTTCCTGGCGGACTGGCACGTCGTACTCCCATGGAAGTCCCTTTGCATACTTATCAACTTTTTTCAGCTCATCTGGAACGATGCGCAAAGCAAACTCCATTTTGTCAGTGAAGGCATTGGTGTACTCATCAATGGACATACTTCCCTTTTTTAATGTTAGGAATTGGGTCTCTAGCTCAAGCAGATTTTGGGCCGAGCAGTACTTGCGATTGAAGTGCACCAAAAACTCTTCCCAAGTCAGTTACAGGGGATCATTGGGGCTTATGGTTTTCCCCAGAGTATTCCACCATCGAACAGCTCCACCTTTGAACTGTCGCACCGTAAATGTGGTTTGTAGTTTTTCCTTCGCAACCACATGTTATGAAGGCCAATTCCATTTCCGATATCTAGTCCATAACTCTAATTGGATCTTCTTTCCCAGCGAAATTTGACGGCTTGCAAGTCGTGAAGTCCTTATACTTGCATCCGTTTCTCTTGACTCCATCCTCTTGGTTGTTTCTCCTGATCACTGGCGGTTCATCTTGACCAACGGTTCTGCTGTAGTTTCCCTCCTCTGATTGTCCATCATTTAGTTTTGGCTGTTCAACGGGAATCGAAGGTTCATCCCTATTATTCAGCAACAGTTGCCTCATTTTTTCCCTCTGTTCAGCCATCATAGCCCGAATCATGGCTTGTACTCCAGCCATTGTGACTGGCTCGGGTGCAACTTCTACTATCGGCACCTGCTCAATCACTTGGGCTTGAGGTCGCTGATTCATGTTTCCATTTGTGTTTCCATCTCCACTTGGGGTTCTTTCCATTTCGATCTATACACAAAAATATGTGAATTCAGATCTTTATTTACAATAGGCGTTCAAATCCTCCTTTATCACTCCGAAACGTTACATGCTAGTTCTAATATCGTAATCGAATGTTTAGAATCCTGAACAAATAAGGTTTCTAGGTCCGGTCGGTAACAGACCATATATCCGAACAAATAATAGCATACACGGAAAACATAAAGCATTTAGCACATAAAATTAAGCAATTTAGGCATCTTTCCCTAAAATAAACTAGTGCTTGTGTCTAAATATGGTAGACACTCATCTCACGATCATCACTTAGCATTCTAAGTTTAAGTCTAGAAATCCTACAAATTCCTAGTTCGCTTAAACTGATACTTTGATACCAACTGTGACATCCCCATTTTTACGGCCAAAAAAGACTGATTTCGTTTATGCTTTTTAATAAAACAGAGTAAATTTATAAAGAATAGTGTTGCAGAATTTGCTCCCAAAACAAAATATGATAAAGATTTATCAAAGCATTTCCTTAAAGAAATGTATTTTCATTGTATTACAAAACTCAGGATGTCAACATCGATACAGATCAAAAGCATAAACCAAAAACATCCTAGGCCACAAAACAAAATTTAGCCTCAAAAACAACATAGGCCTTACAACATTCTATTTATTTTCTACTGGCCTAAAATCCATAATATCTCATCAGATCATCCAACTATGATCTTGCCACTACCTGTAATACAAGAAACTGAGTGGATCAGGCTGGGGAGCCTGGTGAGCATATAGGATTTTTAACCCACAATAAATAAGTTTATTAATTTCATCAAGCCAAACAAACCCGATTACCCGTTCCCGTTATCCTCACTTTACGTCCCTAAAGCATCTAATAAAAGGGACCTATCCTAAAGAATTTCATCGGGGTGACAACACTGCTTAGGGGATTCCTGAGCAATTTATGTCAAATATGGCAACCATGAGGGGGATGGAGTACAACTGGTGAGCACGTAGTACAAATAAACACCTATAGGTTGCGAGCCTGCAAGCGCCCCGCTGGACTATCTAGAAAAGTCTGTGGTCGTCATCCATACTCCGCTAGATGACTGGATCAGCGTCAAATCGAGGTCTCTCGTCATTTTATTTCATCACACACCACCTATTACATCTACCCATGTTTTCCTAACATATTTGTAGATATAAAACACATATACAGTTCAGATATGAAAACGAAGTTTAAATCTTTCATACATCATAGATTTCAAGTATAAAATACCTATATATGTAGTTTATATCTAAAAAGTTTAGATATGAAGTGAGAAAGTCTAGATCTGAAGAAAAAAGGTTCAGATCTGAAAGAAAAAGTTTAGATTTGAAGGTAAAAGTTCATATCTGAAAGGAAAAAGTTTAGATCTAAAAGAAAAAGTTCATATCTGAAAAGAAAGAGGTTTAGATCTTTCATCCAGCATAGATCTCAAGTAAACAGATAATATATATACACATAGCACGTAATTTATATAAAAAACTTCATATCTATGTGTAATATGAAAGTGACTGTACACTCACTTGATAAGGTGGTTGTTAGATGTCATTTTATTCATCTTACAGGGTAGTTTTCATTAGCATTTAGCATCATATTTTTTACATTTTCATGTAATTTATTTAAATAATGTCCAGCTCGTGTATGTCATTAGAATTCCCGTACTGCTCATGTTTTTATGTCAATTTCAGATAGATCGAGAGGAGCAGTGCTTTGGGAGCAGTTGGATGCGCGTTTGGAGCTTAAAATGCAGATTGGAACTTATGGAGTATGTTGAGGAATACTTGGAAGATGCTTTGGTTAAGAAACATTCGATCGAATTTATCACACGAAGATAGAATCTACGATCTAAAGTTAAAGGATGTTGCTGGCAGCTTTGACCCCTGTCAGTATTTTCACCATATCTCGAGAACCGTAACTCCGATTGATGACATTCTAAATGATCTGAAAAGTAGACAAAATTTCGGATGTCATAGGCAAAACATGCAATTGCAGGTTGCCTTTATGCGATCGCATGGGGACTTTATGCAATCGTAGGATAGGTCGCATCATGGATTCGAGGTTTTTTTGTGCCAAAAATTCATCCGGAAGTGAAAAATGAAAACCTGCAATCGCAGGTTGTGTACATGTGATCGCAGGTTGGCCAAAAAGTGCCAAAATAGCATCCTACTTCATTAAAAAGGCACGAGACGTGTTTTCTTCAAAACCTGCGATCGCCAGTTGTCTACATGCGATCGTATGCGCGTCGTTTTTGCTGCTGGACGTATAAATAGACCCTGATAGCATTCCTGTAACCTAAGTTGGCGATTCCAGAGGTACAAGACGACTAAAATATGATTTTGGAGGTGTTTCTTCTCTGATTTCAACGATTTCTGAAGATCTGAAGACTGTAGATCATCTCCTTCAAGTAGATTAGTAAGATTAGTTGTTTGATGTCTCTTTTCATTTGTTTTTATCAGATTTTAGCCATGTTTGGCTAAACCTTAGTTTTCAATTCTGCAAAGACAAGTACTTTTCATGTGATTGATCATTAGATCTGGTTTTTTATTTGTGTTTCTATCTAGATTCTTCAGTTTCATTCTTAATGAATGTTTGATTTTGATTCTTGTTAGTCTGATCACCTAGCTAGGGTTTCATCATTCCAATTAATCAGTTATAGAATACGTAATTGTTCTTGTCAACTGGTAAAAGTAAGAAGTAATAAATCAGTTCCGTGTTTGGGATTTAACTTTATTATAAACTATAAAAATCATATATTTACGCTTCCAAGCCTGTAAGAAGTATTAGATATTGCTGGGAATTGTACATAGATTATAATGAAACTTTTCTGATCTTAATAAGAGCTTGTTTGATTAGACAGTAAAAAGTCAAGGTTAATTGAAGAGCTTGTTTTGGTTAACTAAATAAGGTAAAAGAGAATTTACTAGAGCTTGTTAGTTTTTCTTAGCACCAGCTTAGATAGAACGCATTTCAAATAACCAGGTCGATGTTGATTGCATGATTAGGAAAGTCGCAACAGGGCTGAAACCATTTTTATTCTTGATTTTTGTTTAATTTAATATCACTGCAATTTTAGTTTTTAGTTTACAATTAAAAGCCCCCTTTTATGTTTATGTTTCCTGACTAGATGTGCCTGATGCAAAAAGGCATTGACCATTAGGCTGTGTCCCTGAGGATTCGACCCTGCTTCCCTGTGCTATATTTTTAGTGCAACCAGCATTAATAATTTATTTGTTTAATACGCATGCGACAGCGTGTTAACAAGGGTGATTCCAACTTAGACATCGCTTCGTTTCGACGAAACCAGGAGGTTTGCTTGAAGACCGGGCTCTAGGTGGGCAGAGTTTCAAACCGAAAAACTTTTTTTTTTCTCAGAGCCTTCAGACACTCCGGGGCTTTCTTCAAGTGTTAGCGAACTTTCCTAGGCTTTTGGGGGTGTTTTGGGAGGTTTAGAGAGTGAGTAGAGAGAAGAAGAAGTGGATTTTGGTATGAAAAATGAAGGAACTCTCGAGTGGTATCTATAGGATGAAAAAGTGTTGAACTCGTCGAGTTTCTGGCCCAACTCGTCGAGTTTCTGACCCCCAAATCGTCGAGTTGCTGATCCAACTAATCGAGTTGCTGCCACATTTCGTCATCTAGTGTGGAGAAAGCAATGGCTCAGATTGCGCCATGTCACCAATTTCGCTGCAACACCCTTCTGACTTCTAAATCACGTAACTTTCGCAAAAAAGCTCCGTTTTTGACGTTCTGTATATCCACGTGTAGGTGGGAACATGCTCTACAAAATTCTTTTAGACTCCATCGGCTAATTCTCGACCAATTTTAAATTTAACAGTATAAGAAGATTATACTGCTGAACGACCGTGTAGAATTAATAACTTCTACATACGAACTCCGTTTTCGACGGTCTTTTTATCGTTGAATTCCTATTAATGAGATCTTCAATTCTCATTTAGGTTGTGTTGGATAAAAATCGTTTGATCTAAAATTCAAACTCTGGGTTGCACACTGTTATGCCAAATCTTAGAAAATGCATAACTTTCTCATACGAAGTAAGATTTGGACGTTCTTTTTATGCATGCTCTCTCAGTTTAATGTATACTACGACTTTCGTTTAGATCGCAAATGCTAAAAAGCACTTTATCGCAAACTCACTTTGTATGTCACATAGCGTCGGTTTTGTCGCAAAACTTCGACAGGCCATAACTTCTTCGTTCTAACTCGGATTTCGGCGTTCTTTATATGTTCTGAATCCTTGTCACAAACACTACAACTTTCTTCATAGATATTAGGTTTATCTAACATTTTATTATTGATGCTTATTTTCACTCTTGATTTATTATATTTTTATAGACAAGTATATAAGCACAAAAAATCATATAATTCACATAATGTTCAAGTAATTCATCTTTATTACTTAAAAATAAGTTACAATGGTTGAACCTGACTATTACGTCATCTTACTAATGCTTAGCCTGAAACATGCGTGTTACAGCTTTGTGCTTACCGTGTTGTGTGATATGTGTTTCAGGTACTTCTCAGGATCACGGGAAGGCGCCGGATTGATTGTACACACTTGTTCGAGATTATGTTTGAGGATTCTGGGATATTATCTGTTGTTTGTTGATTTGTGTTTTTGACAATTGATACATTGTGGTTTTGAGAAAATGTGATATTGAGTTTTATGTGATTTAAAAATGAAAATTTTTCTTGAAAATTTAGAGTGTTACAATATACCTTAGAGACTGCCACCCATATCCTTAATTTAGTCCTGACTAAGAAGGTTGCCAAAACACCTCACGAGATGTGAACAGGGAATGTTCCCTCGTTGGCACATATCAAGGTTTGGGGTTGCAAGGCTTTTGTAAGACGAGAGACTCACGACAAGCTTGAACCTCGCAGTGAGCGGTGAATTTTCATTGGCTATCCATAGAAGTCCTTTAGATATCTCTTCTACCGACCGAGTGACAACGTTGTCATCGTTGCGAGGAGAGGGGTTTTCCGAGAGAGAGAAATCATATGCTAAGAGGACAGTGGGAGGCAAATTGACCTTAAAGAGCTTCAAGAATCAAGTAATGAAGGAACCTCAAACACTAGCACTCAACCCGAGGAGGAAACTCCTGTTGAACCGATTGACGAGTCCTTACCTCTTAGACGTTCCAGCAGAGTTAGTGTTCCACCCGTGTTATAAGGCACCCCGAAGATCTCCAATACACAACCCTGATACACTGTGGATGCAGAGACCCCATGTTCGTTAGTGACAAAAACCCGCAATAGAAACTCTAACTCCCCAATAGGCATATCAAACTCCCTACTGAACGATCGAGACACAAAGGACCGACTCGCGCTCAAGTCAAATAACGCAAGAGTAGGAAAAGAGTTCACTCAGAACGTAGCTATCATAAATATGAATATAAGCATTCCACAAAATAATTGACAGAATAATAAATCGAAACATATCGATCATAATGTCTGGTGCTGCTCTGGCCTCCTCGACAGTAAGTTGAAAAGTGCGACCGCGAGCCCTCGGGGGATCCACCATGCCCTGGCTCCCATCCGTTACCGACTCGGTCTCCTTCCTCAAATCCAAGTACTCCTGAGCTAGCCTCTCCCATTCTACCAATGGAACATATCTCGAGCAGAACATATCAGTGAACTGCTCCCATGAAACTGCGTCTCACTGCTCTAGGGTGTAAGAACTAGTACCCAACCTCCACTAATCCATCGCTCCGGGCCGAAGAAGGTTCAGAGCGCACTTAACCTTCTGGTCAGCTAGGCAAGAGCACATACAAAAACATCTCTCGATGTCAAACAATCACCTCATTGCTATGATCACATACTAGACTCTGTTAAATACCGGGGGCTTCGTATTATCGAAGTCTCGGTACTGGAAATCCCTCCTAGTGCCAATCCCCACAGCAGCAATGGCTGCGGTGGCTGCAGCAGCAGCAGTCTCAGCAACTGAAGCGTATTGATCATCAAAGAACTCTATCAAAACGGTCTTAATAGACCCAAACAACTCGGGTATCTGCCTCTAGATGATAGAAACGACCTCCTCCTGAATGATCTCCCTAATCCGGTCCTCAGTCAATGTTAGCCTATCCTGGCCACCCACTCCTGATCTTGATCTGGATCCTGTCTCAAATCCCCTCGTAACCACCATATCGAAAATAAACAAGAGAGATATCAGATAAAAGCATGTAATACTATAGGGACCAATTCCGAACAAAACCCTAGGGGTTGTGACTTCCCTACTACGCGTACGAGTCTTGTATTTCCGGTAGTACGGGCCCATACTTCCTTCCAGACCTACTCGTATTTGTCTCAGAATATCATCATAACAACCCTAACAACACTCACTAGGATATGCATGCACCCTATTCTCACTTCCTAGAGAAAGGCTAGACATCCCTCGACCAGTCAGCTGACCCCACATAACTCATCCATGAAACTTCCACCAACCTTGCAGCTCTCGTGTATGCTAATCATACATAACACTGGATCCTATAGACAGTCGAATACTTGATTCTACCCTAAGCCCATAACCAAACAAGGAACAGGAAATAAGGCTAAACCAAACATTCTTAGGCTATAAAATCTTAGTTATGTACAATTTTGATGCATACACTAAGCAACTATAGTAATGATGTCAATTTCATATAAGGAAAAAATCCTAGGCTATCAGGCATCATATAATCAGGAAATTCTATCATGTGATTCCTGAAGATCCCTAGCCTATCACTAGCATGGTGTTCTAATATATCACAATATCAAATAAAATTGTGGTAATTTGGGGTCTACTTACTGGCTCCAGCTGATCATACACATCGCATCCTCTCTTCACTATTTTGAAAAAAAAAATTGAAAATCATTTTTAAAAACTTTTCATTTCCGTAGTTTAAGACTGGATTCACATGGGTGTTCCTCCAATTCACTCAAACGAAGGTTCTGATACCAACTTGTAAAGCCTCAAAAATCACAAAAAACTAAAATTTTTAAAAACAACCCATAGTCATAAAATGTATACAAAATCATTGTTTCCAATTTTTTTTATCCATATCAAAGTATCCTAAAATCATAAAGTCATAAATAGAGGATATATACGGTCACACTTTCTCCTTCTCGCTATCATCAGAAGTACCTGAAACAACAACTAAAAACTGTAAGCTAAAGCTTAGTGAGTTCCCCCAAAGTACCAACACACAAACAGAAAACACATACAACAACATGTCGGGTCCAATCAACCATCGGGTTGGAATACCCTAAGCCCAGTCAACCTCTCAGTCCAGTCATCCTCGGGGTGGAATACCCGAGGTTGGAATTCCAACATACAACAGGTCCAGACATCCTCGGGATGGAATACCCTTGAGCCCAATCAACCATCGGGTTGGAATTCCACCGGTCTGCTGGCTCATGCACAAAGCAGTAAAGCCTCAACCACTACACAAAATATGTCGACATATACATAACTGACAAGCATATAATCTGCCAACAGACAAACAAATAGATCTACAAATCACAACCACATAGCAACATTCTATAAACTAGGATACAGATCTAACAGATCACCGTAACATAGCAACATGCGGCAAACCAGGATATCAATCCAATGGGGCGAATTTGGTGCCTTCGCCCTGTTAGTATAATGAAGAATACTCACCTTATAGTCTGAAAAATAGTTGATGAGGTCTCGACTCCGAATCTCAGCTCTAACCGTCACCTATTCATCCACATAACCAATTCTTAAACACTATTCAAAATACCCAAAATACCCTTAAGTCAAACTTAGTCAAAGTCAACTGGTTAAAATCAATAAGTCAACTGAGTCAACGTAGCCGAGTCAACTTAGTTGAGTCGATATAGAATGTGTACGCAGCGTGTACTCTAAATGTATGCGGGTCATATTCGAGCATTGATCACCACCGGGGAAATTTACCACGTACACTCTATGTACTCAGGTTACGCAAGGCGTACACCCAACTTTCAGATCCAAGGCTAAATCATCCTCTAGACTCATAAATTTTCCAACTTTATGACTTTTCATGTCTATTAAGTGCTTAACTCAACATCTTAATACATTAAGAAACTCTAAAGAATGCATGGAGCAAAACCAACCATTAAAACCCCATTTTTATGACTCAAGACCCTTCCGAAAAGATGGCTTAATGGGTCAAGAACATACCATGCTCAAGAATCACCATTTTGGGACCAAAAAGTGTCTCAAAGGAGCAAAACTTTAGATCTACAAGATGAAGTGGTAAAGATGCAAGCATTTTACCTTTTGCAACTTGCTAACAAGAAAGAAATCTCAGATCCAAAGTGCTTCCAAACTCTAAGCTCTCCAAACCACTCTCTTCTTCTTCAAGGACACTTCTAAGCACTCTAAAGGCTCCAAAATGCTCTCTCTCTCTCTTAGGGTTTGCTTGGGGGTCGATTTAACAGAAGGAGGCTGATTAAGAATGAGATGTGAGGCTAATGGGGTTTAAATATGAGCCAAACCCTAAAAATTATGGTTTGCTTAATCTTCACGTACGCCCTGTATACAAGGTGTACGCCCCGCGTACTAAGGCTCACCCTAGTACATTTAGTGTACATACGTACGCTCGGCGTACTCCTAATGTACAAATTTTCCAAAGTGCCACTATGGGTCGTTTTTACACCCTTTCTTATACTTAGGGACCAAAATGCATTATAAATCAATTATAGGGTCAAAATTAGAAGTACCTCATCATTGGGATGTTACAAAGACTCTAGTCCACATCTCCGCCAAGAATATGACGCACATACCTTTCTAGGTTTGTGATCTTCTAAAAAACAAATAGTCTGCAAAGGCTAATGTTTGTGCGTTGTCGACATACCACAGAGAAAATAGGTCAGGAAGATCTGCTGACAAAAAACAAACACCACCTTAGTGATGGTAGATTTAGGATACAGAGGAGGAAAACGACGACAATGGGTGTGGGTTTGATGATTATGATTTGTGGCTTCGTTTTGTAACTCCTAAAATTGGATTCGCTTTTTCATTCTCTTTCTTAAGCAAAGAAGTAAGAAGTGGATTTTCTTTATTCCTTTTACCATATTTTGATTTTAGTTTTGATTTTGAGGTTTGAACTTCAGATTTAAGGTTAGTAGTGGTTGATTATGAGGTTTGACACTACTAGAAAAAAGGTCTTTTATGACACGCATCATAAAAGGGTACATCTAACATGCAAATATCTGTCATTAAAGCCCATTGTCATAAAGGAAGACGACACGTATTTACGTGTTATAAAAGCTCCTGTCGTAATGACACACATTTATGACACGTATTTGTGTGTCGTTAAAGCCCATGTCATAAAGAAAGACAACACACATTTTTCATATCATAATTTTAAGTGTTTTAAAAAAAAATTATAGATTTACTAATTTTCAGATTAAATGACAATTAATGTCTCATAATATATAATAAAATACATATGTAACAAAACAATCCATTTCATACGATGAATATACTAAAATTCAAACAGAATCACACTCAATAATTTCATTATACAAAAATCCATTAAGATCTCAACATTAAAGTGTAATCGAACCTTCTAAACATATCTTGTTAATAACTTTTTTAATGTTACAATTTTCACTTTATAAGTATCGACTCGAGTTTTTGGATTTTTTTTTCTACGTATTTGTTACAAATAATGGTTTGTTAAGAACGAATATACATTATGTATTTCTTAAGTTGTAAATTATTTAATATCAATTCAGAAGGCAAATCGAAGCTTTAAATAAAATAAAATAAAATAAAGATCGGAATTGCAACGATTTCAGATTAAAGAGAAACCCCAAATACAGAAACGGGTACAAACTACTAAGTATAAACTCAACATGGTTCCTAAATGGGCTAATGAAATTACGATAGTTGTATGGGTATTGGCTTAACCTGGCCTTGGGCCTTGTTAGGAATTCGGATGCCATAGTTGGACTCACTTAACTCTTAATTGTACATAGCCCTAAAATAAAATAACCAATGTATCTAGACGTGCACAAAAAGACCAATTTTTGACCGGTCCTAAAAAAGACTGGATAAAAAAAATGGCCCTAAGCAGTCCCAGAGCAGTCCGAAAAAGACTGGATCATTCCGAGATCGGTTCTAAAAAAGACCTGGACTAGTCTGAGACCGAACGAGACCGGCCTAGAAAAAAAAAAAAAAAGATGGGTAACCAAACCTTATAAATATATAATTTATGTGTTAATTATATAAATTTTAATCACAAACTATCTAATTTATTTCATTTTTTATTAAATTTAAATTATCATTTTTAATAAATCTTAATTTATCATTTTGGTGATAATCTCATATTTGTTAATGGAAAAAACTCAAAACCGAAAAAAAAAAAAGAATCGGAAAATACCGAAATCAAAAAAAAAAAAAAAAAACCGTAAATCGAACCGAAAAAGGCACACGGAAAGACCGAGAGACGATACCGAAAAAGACCGGTCCAAAAAAGAACCGGATCAGAAAAAGACTGAACAGGACCGATCCGAAAAAAGACCAGACCGTTCCGAGACCAACCCAATACTAATTTGAAACCGCCAATGTGCAGCTCTAAATGTATCAATGTATGTGGTCTAAAATCTAAATTGGTGTTCTAAATATGTTCTTGAATTTTACTTACGAAATGAATGGAAAGAAATATGAAGGAAATGTGTTTACTGAATTTTTTTTTAAGATGGAAAGGAGAGAAAGTTTTCTTTGAATTTTTTTTAAGAAGAAAAGAAAAGTAACCAGTTTTTCTTTGGGAAAATGACTTAGGAGGGTAACTACCTTTTATCCGTGTTCACATATTGACAACTTCTTCTTTTTTGTACATAATAAAGCAACTAACTTGTTTTAATTGTTTAAATTACATCAATATTACCGGCTAATACCTGTTTTAACCGGTAACTCAAAAGGAAAATGACTTAGGAGGGTAACTACCTCTTATCCGTGTTCATATATTTGCAACTTCTTATTTTTTGTACATAAGAAAGCAACTAACTTGTTTTAACTGTGTAACATCCTAAAAATCATGACCAAAAATTTCGTTTTTAATTTAATACTAAAACCATAATTGTCAAGTCATTAATTTAATACTCCGGCATCAGTCCCCGCCTGGCATCAAGCCCCGTTCGGTATATAAATATGTCTCTCTTAGGCCCCGTCTGTCTCCGGGTCCCGCTCGCTAAACACATACAATCATATAACATACTAACACATAAACAAACATACTCTACTGTATCCCTGTCCTAAGAAACATACTCTGCTAATAATGAGATACAGAACTTCGTCCGTACTCAGCTAGTTCCAGCCAGGGCTTCAGCAGTGCAAGGTGAGTCTCCTCACTATGTGAATGGGTCTAAGGCCACAATGCCAGCCCATGTAGTCTATGAGTAAGAAGACCCAGGGGTTAGCCCTAGGCATTGTATGCTAGTATGTTATTCTAGACCAAGGTCCGATGTCGGGCGGGTGCCCGAGGAATGTTTACATGTTAGATTATACTTGTTGTCTGTGTGATACTTGTATGTGTCTGGTAGAGAGGTGAGTGTGGGTGAGGTCCCGTATCTCATCACTAGCTGAGTACGGACGATGTTCCGTATCTCATTATTAGCAGAGTATGTTTCTTAGGACAGGGATACAGTAGAGTATGTTTCTTCATGTGTTAGCATGTTATATGATTGTATGTGTTTAACGGGCGGGGCCCGGAGACAGACAGAGCCTAAGAGAGACAGATATGTATATCGAGCGGGGCTCGATGCCAAGAGGGGTCTGATGTCGGGCGGGGCCCGATGCCGGAGCATTAAATTAATGGTCTGGCAATTATGGTTTTAGTATTAAATTAAAAACGAAATTTTTAGTCATGATTTTTGGGATGTTACATAGTTAAAACAAGTTAGTTGCTTTCTTATTTACAAAAAATAAGAAGTTGTCAATATGTGAACACGGATAAGAGGTAGTTACCCTCCTAAGTCATTTTCCCTTTGAGTTACCGGTTAAAACAGGTGTTAGCCGGTAATATTGGTGTAATTTAAACAGTTAAAGCAAATTAGTTGTTTTATTATATACAAAAAAGAAGAAGTTATCAATATATGAACACAGATAAAAGGTAGTTATCCTCCTAAGTCATTTTCCTGTTTTTCTTGGATGTTCTCCTACCAAATGTAGGCCGACTGAGAGGATTTCCTACCTTTTTTTTTTTGTCTTTTCTTCTCCTTGCCTTTCGTGCATCTATTTTTTTTTCTTAAGAAGAAAGTGCATATATTGGATCAAGGGCGTTCTTGAGGTTGCGTTTGAAAATGTTTATTAGCTATTTGAAAATTTCAAAATGAAAAAGTTCTTTTTTTTCCTATAAAACTATTATTTGTCAAGCACTTTTTAGCATTGGTTTTTCATAAGCTTTTTTGAAAAGTCAATAAACTAATAAGTTATTTTAAAAAACATTTTCAAAAATCCACTAAAAAACTAATTTCTTTTGTTATTTTTATTTTAAGAGTTTTATTTTTATTTTTAGAGTTCTCTTTTTATTGAAAAAATTCAAATATATCAAAATATAAAATTTATTGACCTTTATAAATCGACATTGATATCTAAATATAAAAGCGTTTTTTTTCATATCTACAATGTAAATTTCAAATGTACCAAATTTTTTGTTCATATTTACAATGTAAATTTCAAATATACCAAAGTTTTATAAGAGAATTCATATGTGAATGGTCGTTTGTACATTTTTTTTGTTAACAATAATTGGTCATTCATTAATATAACGCCCTATTCTGAATCGTTTCTTATATGGGGGTGGTAACCCGACCGAGTATCATCAGGCTTAGGGCCTTTGAGGCAAAGAGATTTAGACCCATTTGGGTGTGGGTAATGTAATTTGGATGATCTAGAAGTTCAGTTTGTGTTTTGGTGCCAAGGGGTATTTCGGTAAAGTGTCAGTTAGGGCTTTTATGGATTTTGGATTTTTTTTGGAAAGTTTTAAGGAAAGGATGAGTTGATAGAAGTGTAGAGCTTCCCATTACCTTTCTGTGGATATAAAGAACGTCAAAATTAGAGTTAGAATGAAGAAGTTATGCTCGTTTGAAGTTTGGTCGGTTTTGGGTTATGTTGAGTACGTTAGGCATACTGAGGAGCGTATGTTGGGTGTTCTGAGGCATCTTGAGTACATTGGGCATACCAAAAGTACGTTGGGCGTATGCAATCAGTGCCCAAAACCCTATTTTCTTGGTTTCAGCCCTATTTAAGCTCTTTAACTCCTTCAAAGCCACTCCATTTTCAGCCTCCGCCCCTTCCATGAAACCGTAAGCCTAGTTAAGCCTTGAGTGCTACAAGAAGGTGTTTTTAAGTGCTTTTGTAGCACCTGGTTCCTGGTACGTAAATCTCACTTGAGTATTATCCTTTTTTTAGCCTTGGACTCGGCGAGTCATAGGTCCGACTCGCCGAGTAGATACGGGACCCGGGACATGTTTAAGTTGGCGACTCGGCGAGTCACCGCTGTTGGATGAAACCCTAAGTTTCAGGGGTTTGCACCCTATTTAAACCTCATGTCCGCCCCAAGCCAGCCCCCATTCACCTCAGAGCTCCCAACCCTCGTTCCAAAGCTTATTTCCTTGAGAGTTTGAAGCATTCTTGTGTGTTCTTGAAGGATTTGAGAAGGAAGTGGAGTAGATCAAGAGGAAGGGAAGGAAGCCAAGCATCTTAGTGTTCTCTTAGTGATTTCTTTGAGGTATAACCCGTTTACCCTCTGTTTTTATGCTTATTGCTCCATTAAGTCTTTTTTGAGCCCTTCCCCAAGCTTGTATGTGCAATATAAGTCGTAATAAGTTGATTGGCCTTTAGATCTAGGCAAGATTGAGCTCCAGGAGCTCAGATCCGTTACCTTTATGGACCCATGTTGCTTGTTCGCCCTAGATCTACCCCTTTTGAGGCATTTTTGAGCCCTAAATCCCTCATTGGTGAGTATCTACACATAAAGTTGGAAACTTTACGTGTCATTCATGTTCTAGGAACCCAGATCTGTGAATGGCATATACTGGAATCGAGCAAAATTGCGTATATAGTGATTGCATGGAGACGACTCGGCGAGTCGTTCATACGACTCGACGAGTCTGCTTGCGAGTCTCCGAGTTGTCCTCTTTTCGTTGTGTCGAGTGCGAGTAGTGAGTCACGGGGTGTGACTCAGTGAGTTGGAAGCCAAACTCATCCATGGAGGAACTCGGCGAGTCTATGCCCCGACTCGGCGAGTTCAAGGCAATATCCTTAGATCAAGAACAGACTCGGCGAGTTGTTCATACAACTCGACGAGTCACAGCATAAAGTGTTCTTCGGATGAAGATGAACTCGGCGAGTTATTCATACAACTCGGCGAGTAGGATGAAGGACTTGAACCTCAGTTTAGAAGAAGAACTCGTCGAGTCAACGCCTAACTCGACGAGTAGGGACGGGATCCAGGACAATCAATTGGATAGGGACTCGGCGAGTTGGAGAGCCAACTCAGTGAGTCGGGTCAACTGAAAGTTGACTCTGACTTTGACTTATGACATGATCAGGAGTAAAATGGTCATTTTACCCAAAGGTCAGTTAGCAGTGATTTATTGAGTATGTTGTGGGAGTTGCAGCCGGAGGATTTCCGGAGCAGCAGCAGCAGCGGTAGACAGTCAGTTCCCGATCAGATCAGCAGCTACTTTGAGGTGAGTTACCTTCCAGTAGCGGTGGGTCTACGACCACAATGCCGGCCCACCAGTAGGGTTCGTATGATAGATAATTGTCTTTGTGATATCATCTAGGATTGCTACTACCTGATATGTTATGTGCTAGCATGATATGTTGTATGTGAAAGTAGTAGAGTTCGGTTGTTAGGACCGAAGGATAGTCAGACACCCCAGATACGTCTGACAGTATGTGATGATGTGTTGCATGCTGGCTTGTTATGTTTATGCGATAGAGGTAGCAGGAGGAGACCAGTCCCCGGGTTCGGTTGTTAGGACCGAAGGGTAGTTCAGGCACCCCAGATATGTCTGATAATATGTTTATGTTATGTGTAAATGTGATAGTAGTAGTAGGGGGTGAAATAGTTCTCGAGGTTCGGTTGTTAGGACCGAAGGGTAGTCAGCACCCTAGAATGGCTCGACATGGGTAGGTCAGCGCCCCAGAATGGCTTGACACGGGTAGGACGGCACCCCAGAATGGCCGCACGGGTAGTCGGCACCCCAGAATGGTCGTACCGGGTAGACAGGCACCCCAGAATAGCCTGACAGTATGTATGTTATGTGTTTGTATGGTATGTGGTACGATGGGGGAACTCACTAAGCTTTGTGCTTACGTTTTTCAGCTTTAGTTTCAGGTACCTCCTCAACTAGGGGAAAGGAGCCGGCGCGGTAGCAGCACGCCACACACACACTCTCTTGTTTCCGCAGTTATGAGCTTATTCTGGGATTGATACTCTGATGTTTTGATTGTTTACATGTTGTGGATTTTAAATTAGGTTTTCGATGTGAAATGGTTTAATTAAACAATGTTTTAATCATTAATGCTTTCTAAGTAATGTTTTACAAACGAAATTTTTGGACGTGAAAATTGGGTCGTTACAAGTTGGTATCAGAGCCCTGGTTTGAGGGATTCGGACACACCTTCGGGGGTGTCTGAACTCAAATCGAGGGATTAAAAGATTTTCTAAAGGAAAATGTTTTCTAAAAATTGAGAAAAGAGTTTTGAGGAAGAACGAAGTGTGTGATGTGTGCGACCGGCCGAGCTCAAGTAAGTATTCCCCAAAGTACCCATACAAGTTTATGTTATGTTTAACAGCTTTTGTATAACAGCATGCTAGACTAGGACTAAGGATCTAGGAGTGATGCCTTATGTGCCTGCTTTATGTGTTTTAGTTGTATGAGGATTGCATGCTAGAATCGAGTAGACAGCAGTAGGATAGCTTGTTAGGTTATGCCTGATGGTATGAGTATTAGCTCTGTATGCTAGATCAGCTTCTCTCCATGAGAGTAGATTTGCTTGAGATTGTTCCCTTAGTTCGAATGCTGCTTGCTTTGTGCTTTGTGGGACTCTGAGTGGTGGGAGTTAGCCATTAGGAGAATATGTCACGTCACATGTGATCAGGGTTGAATAATCTTAGAGTACCGGATTTGATCCTACTGCGTAGCTCTTGTTTGAGTCCAACCGTTGTAGGGACGAGTCGGGTACTCGAAGGATTATCTGAGCCTCATCACATGTGATGGTATTCGGGGAGTGGCTAACTGGCATTACAGGGAGGCTTGCAGCAGCTGAGGACTGGATAGAGTAGAGTCATAGATTTCCCTAGGGCAAGCCTAGGATGAGTATAGTAGTGATCAGCCATAGTGAAAGGGATCTGGTGGAGTCGAGGCAGTCCTTGAAGAAGTTACGGATAGATGTGGAAGGTAGTATGGGCCCGTACTACTGGAAGCAGAGGATCCGTACCCGAACCAAGGGAGGCAAAGATGAGACCAGGGAACTTGTGGTAGTCTGATCCCTCAGGAAGTATCAGTATCGCTAATGATTGTTGTGATGTATTGCAGAATGGTGGTACTTCGATCGAGGCCAATAGATGGCGGTTCAGGAGAGGGGTCAGGTTCGGGATCAGGTTCTGAGCCGGTAGATGAGGGACTACGCAAGTTCATCGCGTCAGAGATCACCAGGGGTATCCTTGAGTCGACTCCCATTATCTTCGGGTCGATCAAGGAAGGGATCATCGAGTTGATGGAGGATCGCCTCAGGGCGTTCAGGAGCAACATGGCATCTGGCCAGTCGAGATCTCGCACACTGTCCTTTAAGGACTTCAGGGGCAGTGGTGCGCCGGATTTCCACGGGGTGAAAGACCCCATTGCCGCCAGACGATGGATTGCAGACATCGAGTCTGCACAGTTGACTAGCTTCTGCCCCGAGGGGTCGAAGGTGAGGTATGCAGCAGGGTGTTGGATTAGTGTCTAAGTCCATAACTATTTTGGTATGTACTTGACCCGATGGTGCATGGTCCTTTTGGGTTGCCTTCACCAAAGCAACTTGATTGGAGAAATAAATAGAGAGAGAGGCTATTATGATTTATTAATATGTTATAAGAATAATATATTAAAGGAGAAATCATATTTGTTTAATTAATATTGGTCAATAATTAATTAAGAATTAATTTTGTGATCAAGTGTAATTAATTAAACTAGAGGGGCTGAATTGTAATTATGTGATAGTTACAAAATAAGGTAAGGATTATCTTATATATATGGTGAACGAATTTGAGGTGATAATCACTTAGAATTCGACTGTGATAAGGGTTTCTAAGAGTTATCTTATGGTTACTTGGTGGACAAGAAACTAGATAAGGATAAGGACTGAAAACCTAATCCCAACCCTATATAAAGACCCCTAAGGCCTTAGAATTCATGTACTTCTTCCCAAGAGGATCTAAGGACGAATTCTAACCTCCCTCCTCTCTTTTTATACCTTCTCCACTTGCTTATGGTGTTTGTAAGCCATTAGAGGAGTGACACTTGTGACTCTCAGCTTTCCAAGGTCAATTCAAGGAGGAATTGGATTGTTATTGCTATATAACAATCAAGGTATGTTCTTAAACCTATTTACATGTGAATTCTGATTTCCATATGCTAGAATTAGGGTTTATAGTCTTGGATTCAACGTATGTACAATAGAGAAACCTAGATCCAAGCTTTAGGGTTTGTATGAGCACATAGGATGGCTTATGGCCAAGACCCATCAGTGGTATCAGAGCCATGATTGGTTTCTATTGTATTGATGCTTGATGTAAATGAAAATCGTGTTTTGGCCTCACTGTTCGACCTGACTCGGCGAGTCACTCTTGGACTCGGCGAGTCAGCCCTGACTCGGCGAGTCGGTGCGTCAGATAGTGCTTATCTCGGGATTTCTTGCTGTTTTTGCATTGGGATAATTACCTAATCATGTTAGATTAATATTAATCCGATTATATGATATATTTGACTATATTTTTAATCTAATTGAAGATATTTATCAATTAATAAGATAATTGTTTCCTTATAAGATAATTGATTAATTATTTTGAGTAAATTGATAAATTATTTTGCAAGAAATCATCAAATATGGATAATTATGTGATTAAATGTTAATTTGAATTATTTGTTATTTGATCCTTGTTGTTGTGAAAAGTTTCATATTTGGCCCTTTAGGTTTTATAGTTTAAATTTGAACCCCAAAAGTTTTGTTGTTTTGAAATTTAAATAGTTGAAACCCTAATGTTTTGAAAAAGGTTTCAAAACTTGCCCTCAAGTTTTGGAATTTAAATTTTGATTAAATAGTTTAATATTGATGCATATTTAAATTCTAAACCCTTATGGTTTGAAATATTTCAAAACTTGCCCTCAAGTTTTGGAATTTAAAAGTTGATTAGGAATGTTAAATTCTAAAAACTTAGTATAGTTTTGAAAAAGTTCAAATCACACCCTTATGGTTTTATTAATTAATTAAGGTGTATAATTAAAAGAGGTTTAATAAATCCATAAAAGTTTTTGGTTTAAAATTTAATTGAATTAAAAGTATAACTATTAAATTTAACCACATAGTATTTTAAAAGTGTTAAAATACACCCTATACTATATATATAACATTAAAAGTCTAACATTATATATATGTATGAGTAAAAGTCAGTCTTACCGTTAGTAGGCCTCATTCACGAAGCTGGTCTATAAGGAGTGTTTAAGGAAATCGCCTATAAAACGGCGATTGAATGGGTATCCACTCTTACCCACCGCACTCTTGACTAGTGGAGGGTCGTTAGCCGAACGAGTAGGATAGGACGAAACCTTCCATTATAAGTATAATGAAATATAAAGTAACTAAATGTTTTCATAAAATTCCCAATCTTAGTTACTTAGGCGAAAGTGAATTGATGCAATTCCATGAAATTACACTTTGTGCCATTGCTAAGGCGTTAGTGGAGCGCGTATGGTTAACCGGCACACTAAATGGTTCTAAGCAAAGGTAGCAAAGGGTGACTCAATGTTTGTTATAGTTCGGTGGAGCGTGTGTGGTTTACCGGCACATCGAATAGGTCATTGTAACATGTGAGGGCACCATGTAAGTTTGCATGGTTATTCACACCCGCTTTGTGATCCTCGGCATCCCAGTCACAAACAAGAGGGGCATATCGAGATTTAAACATGCCATTGAAAGTTCAATGAATCTCAAAGGATCTAGAAGTTTTCATAGGTTTAAAAACTTAAATTTCTTTTTCGTTTTTCATGGTGGAAATTAGTGAATCGTCATTCACTTACCTTCAAATATTCTCCAATTAGGGTTACGGCATCCCTCTCCCGAGTTGTAGAATATTGTGTTGGGTCCTAGCCTTAGTATCTCATTTGGGTGATTTACTAAGGACTCAATCAATCAACTAACTTGAATTCGTTTTCTCCCGTTTTGTAGATGTCAAAGTTCGACAACTATGGTCTTCCCAAATCCCGTGGAACAAGCTTTCCACATGAAGATGATATTCCACGATTCGATCGAGGAACAAGAAATCATGCTTCACTTCCTCCTCCTCCTCCTATTATTCTCCCTAACCCACAAGTTCGAAGGCTTGAAAAGTTCAAGCTCACTCAAGCCCTTTTGGCATGTAAACATAAAGAAGGAAAGTCTGTGTGTGCATACGTCCTAGGGATGAAGTCACACATTGATAGGTTAAGAATGTTGGGATCCGTTGTCTGAGAGGAAATGGCTGTTGATTGGGTTCTTCAGTCACTTCCCAACTCATATAGTGAGTTCGTAAGAGAGTACTATATGATGAACTATGACATGACCCTTATAGATCTCACCTATATGCTTATTGCTGCTGAATCAGCAATGATTTGGCGCAATAGAAAAGCAAAGTTGATTGGTGAATCTGCCTTCGAGACCTCTATGGATATAGACAATGGCAACGAAAGACATGCTATGATCGAAAAGTTTGATCATAAGAGAAAGGCGATGTCTGAAGTAGTTCCATGTCCTGTTCCAAAAGAGTCGATTTGCTTTTATTGCCAAGAGAAGGGGCATTGGAGACGAAGCTGCCCCATTTACCTAAGAGATCTAAGAGATGGGAGAGTCGAAACGTATGGCTCTAATATAGGTAAAATCCATTTACTAACTCTTTTAAGCTTCTATTCTAGATTCTTAATACATAATGTAATAAGATTACAATTGATGTTTTGTAGGATCGAAGAAAAGAAAGGGAGCTTAAGGGAAGAAGTGAGCAAAATCTAACCGTAAAGGAATGGATTTCGATCGCATTTCTCAAAGATTAGATTCTTGAGCTACTACTTAGAGTTAGAATTAGATTGCTAAGAAAGATGTATTAGCATAAGTTTTCAAATGAGTTGCATTGTAAGGACAAATTTTTTCCGCAATAAAATAAATTTTGATTTTAAATTTTATTTATTTATCCTTACAATGGCGTGTATGAAAAATTGATGTTAAAATGGTTCTATTATTAGCAATAATGGATTTGGTTCTTATTATGTTATTTATGGAAAGTCGAGAATTTACCAAATAGGGAGAGTTTCTCATCGCCCAAGTTTCAATTGGACAGAAACTTGGAATCATGCAACGTGGATGCACGATGAATGAGAAATTTCGTATTTGGAAATTAGACTAATTCATTGACAAAGTGTCAAGTGAAGGACTAGGAGATCGAATACACAAAGTTGTGTGATCAAAGTCCACCATAAGAGTAACGAGATATTCGTCATGATTTACTAAAGGTTTAGTAAATATGATTATACTTATAAGATTAAGTGTAATTCTGAATTGATTGAAAAGGTTTAAATCAATAGTAGAACGAATAACAAGAATCAAGTAGGCAGAGAGATAAAAGTTTCTCCATTCTATGAAGAAGGGAGAGTACCTTTTATGCTTTATGATAGGTCTTAATGATTAAGAACCATATCTCAATTGATCCTCTAAGTGAGTCTTGGTACAATTGTATGTCCAAGAAGAGGAATCAAAGATTGAAGAAATGGTCAAATCAAGAAGTCAATCGTACTTCGTTCAAAAACAAGTCTTAGAGTTAAGATTGTGACAATGAGTAAAAAGTATTAAGGAGGTTTATAACATTCATTAAATGTGGAAAGTTGTGATGTCTTGGATAAGACAAAGACCAACTAGGACCAATTTATGAAGTGTTTTGGTAAAAGCTACACTAACTCTTGAATATTTGTTTGTCAAGAAATGTTTTGGCAAGAGAGTCGTATATGTCAAGGAGTCAGTGGGAGCCTTAATGGTCTTGAAAGGTTTCAAGAACAAATCAAATAAACCTAATCGATCATCACTAGCACACGAGTTGAGGTTGACAACCCATCGTGTTGACATTATTTTGTTTCTGTGCCAATCCAATCGAGTTAATTATGCATGAGAGTTCTATGAGTTCTCATTTTGAACGCATAAAAGGCAAAGCACCTTAATCAATGAAAGGTACATTGATAAGAAAAGGTGAGCTGCTTAACTACTTGGAAGACATGGTGGGCAGCTGTGCTACCATAAGGCAAGAAATCAAGATTAAGAAAGCTCGGTCCATATGAGTTTGAATTTGTCGTAAACTTTAGTTTTAACAAATTCACATGGAAAAGAACACATACACCGCTCAAATCTAAGTGTCATAAGATTTCCTCCTTCATGAAAATGATTGTGAAGAAATGCTTTCACTAAGAAAGATTTTAAGAAGATAGTGATTGTAAAATTGCATTCTCAAATTCGATTATGGTTACGGCATCCCTTTCCATAATTTGAATTGTGAGGTTTGGCAATTAGTCTTAATTGTTTAGACACACATATGAACTATCGAAGGCAAAGGTGTATAAGTTCAAGAAGCATTGATAAAGGATTATCAAAGCACTAAGTATTAGAAACATGAACTTAAGAAATTCAATAAGTATTGTTTTCTGAAAGTTTAGATGTTTATGAATACATGTCGAAGCTAGTGGGAGCATAAGTGTTATGTTTTATAATAATCATCATGATAGTGGGAGCATAAATGTTATGATTGTATGATTATTAAGGAAAGTATTGCAAGGTTAGCAATATTAATTATAGAAAACAAGAGTCATACTTTGCAAAGTTGTAAGAGTTGAAAGGTTGTTTTGCTATAATTAAGGGAGAGAATATTATGCTTCATTTCAAATCTAAAGGATTAGGTTGAGAAATGTTAATAAATTTAGTCAAAGGTACATAGTGTGGTCTTAAAATTTCGATTATGATTACGGCATCCCTCTTCACAATTCGAATTTTGAGAACATAGCAAATAAAACATTATGCGTCGTGTCCCATACGCTTCGGGTATAGGATCGATTGCAAATGCTTTAATGTTTGACCATTCTAAAATTTTCCAAATGTCGAGCGCATTTAGAGGGAAAAGGGACTAGAATTGGTTTTGACTAAAACAATTAAACAACTATCAAAGGACAACCCAAAGTTCGACGAGGATTGGTCGCTTGTGAGTAGTTGGAAGTATAGTATTGGAAAATATGGAAATGTTTCCATATTGGATGGACCGTATCGACATCATTACGAATAGATAAGATTCTATTAAGAATGAGTTGTCATATGGAACATATGGAAGTGTGTCCATATTGAGAATTGAATATTGAGAAATCTATGACTAGATTAGAAACTTCTATGTAAAAGGATGTTCGAAGAATGTACTTTGAGTGAGAGACATCACGTCTATGGAATTGTCTTGTAACAATCTCCGATAGAGGACTTTGTAATATCATTGGCAATAGTCTTTGTGACTTTGGTGCAGTGACATTACGAAAGGATAGTTGCATAGAATGTTAGAATCTAGCATATTCTATAAGTAGCAAGAATTTGATATTCTTTGACTTATGAAAAACGGATTTGGAGTTGTGAAATGAGAAAGATTGGAAATGTGTTCAATGTGATCTATTTCACAAAGTAAGAACCATAGGTAAACATTGTGTGCATGCTAGGAGCATGGGACAAGTGTTGAAATTCAAGTAAGAAGTTGATTAACCGAAACGACAAATAATGAGTAATCGATATGGAGATAAATAAAAGGTGTTTTATTTATACTCAAAGGTTTGAGGCCATATGGGATTAGTATTATTCTTGTGTTTCACTTTGCATGTTTTGACTTCCAGAATAATTGAGTTTATTAAGAGTAATCGAATTATTCGAACGGGCCGCAGTTGTTCATATGTTGGAAGTAGATATGAATGAAGACTGTCGTGAATTGGTGTGTGGATTGTCTAAAGAGCATTAGACATAAGCAAATGTTTGCTGCAACATTCATGAGTGCTTATGAATATGATTTGAGCATTGGATTAAACCCACGCTCACTTGGATCACTCCATGAAATTGTATCACGAGTGATTGGTGAGATGATAACATCTTATATTCTTGAAACCGAGATGTGTAAGTTGTATCTTGCGAATCGGTTGCACATTGATAATATGTAAACGCACCAGTAACTTGGTGTTATAAAACATATTGTTGTGTGTGATTTGGTGCGTGAGTGCAAGCGAGCATTGTATCAAAGTTTATCCATTCCTTTTATTCAAAGTAGGATAAAAACGATATCTTTGGGCCCCTCGATGGTTTAGTGATGACAAACGTAAATGCTCGGCCGGGCTAGGGCTAATTTGATTTGTTCAATTAGTCTGTCGTCATAAATCAGAAATCGAGAAGTAGTACAAAGAGAATGGTTTAAATTCAAATCTCATATGATATCTAGAATGGAGGAATATATGATCCCTTATCTAAGGACATGCATATCTGATAGGATCAGAGTTGACAGCGGCTTTGGAAAGCTACGATTGCAGATCAGGATTTGAAGTCATACGCAGAATAGTTGTTAGACTTATCCAAGTGGGAGACTGTTGGATTAGTGTCTAAGTCCATAACTATTTTGGTATGTACTTGACCCGATGGTGCATGGTCCTTTTGGGTTGCCTTCACCAAAGCAACTTGATTGGAGAAATAAATAGAGAGAGAGGCTATTATGATTTATTAATATGTTATAAGAATAATATATTAAAGGATAAATCATAATTGTTTAATTAATATTGGTCAATAATTAATTAAGAACTAATTTTGTGATCAAGTGTAATTAATTAAACTAGAGGGGCTGAATTGTAATTATGTGATAGTTACAAAATAAGGTAAGGATTATCTTATATATATGCTGAACGAATTTGAGGTGATAATCACTTAGAATTCGACTAGGATAAGGGTTTCTAAGAGTTATCTTATGGTTGCTTGGTGGACAAGCAACTAGATAAGGATAAGGACTGAAAACCTAATCCCAACCCTATATAAAGACCCCTAAGGCCTTAGAATTCGTGTACTTCTTCCCAAGAGGATCTAAGGACGAATTCTAACCTCCCTCCTCTCTCTTTATACCTTCTCCACTTGCTTATGGTGTTTGTAAGCCATTAGAGGAGTGACACTTGTGACTCTCAGCTTTCCAAGGTCAATTCAAGGAGGAATTGGATTGTTATTGCTATATAACAATCAAGGTATGTTCTTAAACCTATTTACATGTGAATTCTGATTTCCATATGCTAGAATTAGGGTTTATAGTCTTGGATTCAACGTATGTACAATAGAGAAACTTAGATCCAAGCTTTAGGGTTTGTATGAGCACATAGGATGGCTTATGGCCAAGACCCATCACAGGGTGCTTACGAGACCGAGCTCAAGACTGGTGGGAGTCAGTGGGTGACTCGTTGGGAGCCTCAGCGATCGAGGCTATGACTTGGTCAGATTTTGTGACCAGATTCAGGGCAGAGTTTGCGCCGGTTGTCGAGCTTCAGCAGCTAGCCAGGGAGTTTTTAGACATGAGGCAGACGACTGAGACTGTGGCGGAAATCACCGCCAAGTTCTGGGAGAGGGCTTTGTTGGTGCCCCAGTATGCTGGTGACGAGGATATGAGGAGGACCCGTTATCATGATATGCTACGAGCTGACATCCGGGAGCATGTTAGCTTTTCAGTTGCCCTACCTTGGACTCTATGATTGCCAGGGCGAGGGAGAGGGAGATAGATTTGGAGCATATCCGGAAACGGAAGTCAGATGAGGGACAGACAGGAGGGGCTTCGGGGAAGAAGCCCAAGGGATCAGATGGTAGGCCGAAAGGCCAGTCAGGACCGAGCCATTGCAGGAAATGCGGCAGGCCGCACGAGGGGGCGTGCAGGTTGGGATCATCAGGCTGCTACAAGTGCGGCAAGTCTGGGCACTTTAGCAGGGATTGCACTGCTCCGGCAGCAGTTATTCAGACATCGGAGTTGCTGTGTTTCCACTACAACCAGAGGGGCCACAAAAAGGCCAATTGCCCCCAGTTGACAGTTTCAGCGCCGATGAAGGCGCCAGCTCCAGCGACCCTGCGGATCACGGATGGCCGACAGGGCAAGGCAGAGGCTCCGGTGGTGAGGAGCCGGGCATTTCAGTTGACTACCGAGGAGGCACGCGCCGCACCCGATGTGGTGACGGGTATGATTCTTTCCCTCTATTTTATTTTATGATGTTATGATATTGATATGTGCTCGATATATATATATATATATATATATATATATATATATATATATATATATATATATATATGTTTAGGATCGTTCCATGTGAAGGGTATCCCAGTTCAAGTGTTATTCGACTCGGGTGCATCCCGATCATTTTTGTCCCTTGCGCTTAGCAAGAAGTTTCCTGAGTCTTCAGGCATGTTGGATTGCCCTTTGGAGGTAGAGATTGCTGATGATCGATTGGTGCGAGCATCGATGGTGTTTCGGGATTGCGTATGGTTCTGTTTGAGGAGCGCTACTTAGTAGACCTGGTTCCCATTCCGCTTCGTGGGAACAAGGTGATTATAGGCATGGATTGGTTGAGCCCTAATGGGGTGGTAATAGATTGCGCGCAGCAGCTAGTACGAGTCCGGACCCCAGGTGGGGGAGAGTTAGTGATTCATGGCGAGAGGCCACAGAGTGGACCCTCAGTCTGTTCAGCAGCGAGGGCTAGACGGTACCTTCAGCAGGGATGCGCAGGATATGTCGCGTACGTGATGGATACCCGGGGGGTGGGTAAGGCGATAGTGAGCGAGGTTCCGGTGGTGTGAGATTTCACAGATGTTTTCCCAGAGGAGCTTCCTTGGATACCTCCGGAGCGACAGGTGGAGTTCAGGATCTACCTCGTTCCTGGTGCGGCTCCGATAGCCAAGGCACCATATCGGTTGGCTCCTCCCGAGATGAAGGAGTTGTCTACGCAGCTGCAAGAGCTGCTAGACAAGGGATTTATTCGTCCGAGTAGTTCACCCTGGGGAGCCCCAATCCTGTTTGTGAAGAAGAAGGATGGGTCGCACCGGATGTGCATAGACTAGGAGTTGAATAAGGTAAAGGTGAAGAACCGTTACCCACTCCCGATGATTGATGATCTCTTTGACCAGCTTCAGGGAGCGTCTTGGTTTTCCAAGATCGATTTGCGTTCGGGATACCATCAAATGAGGGTCAGGGAGGAGAATATGCAGAAGACCGTGTTTCGGACGCGCTATGGCCATTATGAGTTTGTGGTGATGCCGTTTGGGCTCACCAATGCTCCGGCCGCGTTCATGGACTTCATGAACCGCGTATGCAGACCGATGCTGGATCGGTCTGTGATAGTCTTTATCGATGACATCTTGGTTTATTCCAAGACTCAGGAGGAGCATCTGAGAGAGGTGTTGGAGACCCTGAGGAGGGAGAGCTTGTATGCCAAGTTCTCCAAGTGTGAGTTTTGGTTGCGCGAGGTGCAATTTCTCGGACACCTTGTCAACCAGAACGGGATTCTGATCGATTCGGCCAAGGTCGAGGCCGTGATGAGATGGGAGGTTCCGAAGTCTCCATCTGAGATTCAGAGTTTCCTGGGATTAGCAGGCTACTATTGGAGATATATTCAGGATTTCTCCAAGATAGTCGTACCCTTGACGCGGTTGACGAAGAAAGCCGTGGTCTTTCGGTGGGGGCCCGAGCAACAGGCTGCATTTGAGACACTGAGACAGAGATTGTGCGAGGCGCCGATCTTAGCCCTGCTAGAGGGCGTAGAGGATTTTGTGGTTTATTGTGACGCGTCCATTTCAGGGTTGGACGCGGTACTGATGCAGAGGGGGCATGTCATTGCCTACGCTTCGAGGCAGCTCAAGCCTCACAAGGCGAACTACCGACGCATGATTTGGAGTTGGGGCGGTGGTTTTTGCCCTCAAGATTTGGCGACATTACCTCTACGGAGTTCGATGTACCATCTACACAGACCACAAGAGTTTGAGGTACCTCATGGATCAGCCGAATCTGAACATGAGGCAGCGTCGGTGGTTGGACGTGGTAAAGGATTATGATTGTGAGTTTCTCTACCACCCAGGGAAGGCCAACGTGGTGGCCGATGCGCTTAGCCGCAAGCCGGCGCCGATCAGGGATATTTGCATGAGGATGACCGTAGTGACTCCTCTATTGGAGCGAATTCGGGAGGCTCAACAGGAGGCTATCAAGGAGGAGCATCGGAAGAGAGAGCGTGTGGTGGGTCAGGTTTCCTCCTTTGATTATGATAGTCGAGGACTATTAACACTACACCGTAGGGTGTGGGTGCCGTATCACGGAGGCATGCGCCAAATTTTGATGGAGGAGGCGCACAAGTCCCGATTCTCTATTCATCCCGAGGCGACAAAGATGTATACGGATCTTCGTCTAGATTATTGGTGGCCCTGCATGAAGCGGGATGTGGCATGGTACGTTGACGGTGCTTGACCTGCAGGAAGGTCAAGGCCGAACATCAGAGACTGCATGGTAAGATGCAGTCGTTGGATATTCCACTGTGGAAATGGGAAGATATCACGATGGATTTTATCACGAAGCTTCCCAGGACCGCGCGTGGAGTGGATTCGATTTGGGTCATCGTGGATCGATTGACCAAGAGTGCTCACTTTATCTCGATCCAGGAGAGCATATCGGCCGAGAAATTGGCCGACATCTATATCAGGGAGATCGTGGCGCGGCACGGGGTGCCAGTATCGGTTATCTTGGACAGGGATGTGCGTTTTACTTCCTGATTTTGGAAGAGATTTCGTGATGAGTTGGGCACTCGTTTGCATTTTAGCACCGCCTTTCACCCGCAGACGAATGGTCAGAGCGAGCGGACCATCCAGACCTTGGAGCATATGTTGCGGGCGTGCGTGTTAGACTTTGGTGGTAGCTGGGATACCTATCTTCCCTTGGCTGATTTCTTGTACAACAACAGCTACCACACGAGTATCGACCGCCCTCCATTCGAGATGTTGTACGGACAGAGGTGCAGGACCCCGATATGCTGGGGTGAAGTTGGCCAGAGAGTCATGGGAAGCACCAAAGTGGTGCTCAAGACGACCGAGAGGATCCAGCAGGTTCGGAGCACGCTTCAGACTACTCAGAGTCGACAGAAGAGTTACGCCGACAAGCGTCGATCCGACTTGGAGTTCCAAGTCGGGGATACGGTTCTCCTGAAGGTGTCGCCTTGGAAAGGCATCATTCGATTCAAGAAGCGGGGCAAGTTGGGCCCGAGATTCATTGGACCGTTCAGGGTTGTAGCCCGGGTGGGCAAGGTGGCATATAGGCTGGATCTGCCAGCCGAGCTCAGCCAGATCCACAACACTTTCCATGTTTCTCAGCCGCGGAAGTGTCTAGTGGACGATTCAGCGGTAGTGCCGTTAGAGGATATACAGGTTGATGACAGCCTGAATTACATTGAGCGCCCAGTCGCAATCCTCGACAGGAAGTCAAAGGATATGAGGAACAAGAAGGTGGAGCTAGTGATGGTGCAATGGCAGCACCGCAAGGGTTCGGAGTGGACTTGGGAGCCAGTGGAGGAGATGATGGAGCATTATCCTGAACTGTTCCAGGATCGAGCAGCAGACTTCGAGGACGAAGTCGAAAATAAGTGGGGGAGATTTGTAGCACCTGGTTCATACAACTCGGTGAGTAAGATGAAGGACTTGAACCTCAGCTTAGAAGAAGAACTCGTCGAGTCAACGCCTAACTCGACGAGTAGGGACGGGATCCAGGACAATCGATTGGATAGGGACTCGCGAGTTGGAGAGCCAACTCGGCGAGTCGGGTCAGCTGAAAGTTGACTCTGATTTTGACTTATGACATGATCAGGGGTAAAATGGTCATTTTACCCAAAGGTCAGTTAGCAGTGATTTATTGAGTATGTTGTGGGAGTTGCAGCCGGAGGATTTCTGGAGCAGCAGCAGCAGTGGTAGATAGTCAGTTCCCGATCAGATCAGCAACTACTTCGAGGTGAGTTACCTTCCAGTAGCTGTGGGTCTACGGCCACAATGCCGGCCCACCAGTAGGGTTCGTATGATAGATGATTGTCTTTGTGATATCATCTAGGATTGCTACTACCTGATATGTTATGTGCTAGCATGATATGTTGTATGTGAAAGTAGTAGAGTTCGGTTGTTAGGACCGAAGGATAGTCAGACACCCCAGATACGTCTGACAGTATGTGATAATGTGTTGCATGCTGGCTTGTTATGTTTATGCCATAAAGGTAGTAGGAGGGGACCAATCCCCGGGTTTGGTTGTTAGGACCAAAGGGTAGTTCAGGCACCCCAGATATGTCTGATAATATGTTTATGTTATGTGTAAATGTGATAGTAGTAGTAGGGGTGAAATAGTCCCCGAGGTTCGGTTGTTAGTACCGAAGGGTAGTCAACACCCCAGAATGGCTCGACATGGGTAGGTCAGCACCCCAGAATGGCTTGACACGGGTAGGACGGCACCCCATAATGGCCGCACGGGTAGTCGGCACCCCAGAATGGCCGTACCGGGTAGACAGGCACCCCAGAATAGCCTGACAGTATGTATGTTATGTGTTTGTATGGTATGTGGTACGATGGAGGAACTCACTAAGCTTTGTGCTTACGTTTTTCAGTTTTGGTTTCAGGTACCTCCTTAGCTAGGGGAAAGGAGTCGGCGCGGTAGCAGCACGTCACACACACACTCTCTTGTTTCCGCAGTTATGAGCTTATTCTGGGATTGATACTCTGATGTTTTGATTGTTTACATGTTGTGGATCTCAAATTAGGTCTTCGATGTGAAATGGTTTAATTATACAATGTTTTAATCATTAATGCTTTCTAAGTAATGTTTTACAAACGAAATTTTTGGACGTGAAAATTGGGTCGTTACAGCTTTGGAGTATGCATGGTGCACCTTGGAGAAGAAGGAACTTCTTGGAGAAGTGTTGGTTGCATTGGAGCTTGTAGATTTAGACTTTGTTCACCTTGATCTATCTTCTAGAGGTATAAAGTTTGAATCTTGATGACGCATTTGTTAGATCTAACTAATTTTGGATGTTATGAGCTTTTGGTCATTTTAGTGTATATAGTTTAGATCTTGAAAGTTGTGACCTTGTTATGGATAAAGTTGGAAACTTTATCCATCTAAACATCATTTTGATTCAAATCTGAAAGTTGGATACTTGTACATAACAGATTAAGTTGAAAAAGATGAACTTTTGGGTCCCTTTGAGACTTAAACACTAGAGCTTGTTTGTTGGGACCATTATAATGGATAAAGTTGGAAACTTTATCCATTATAAAGTTATTATGAACTATAAAAATGTGATCTTGGCCCTTTTATCCCTTTCATGCAAGATTTGTGATGTCTTCTTGGGTTAAGAACTTAGGGTTTTGGACATTAGCACTTTATAGCCATACAAAGTCATAAAGTTAAAAACTTTATGACTTAGGACATCATTTGGGGATTGGATCTGAGTTTTGGATGTAAGAACTTAATGGAATAAGCTCTTAATGGAGTTTTGGGATTGGGCTGCGTACGCTTGGTGTACTTGGTGGTACGTTGTGCGCACGCGGTGAGCACCACGCTTTTGGTCAACATCAGAGTACCTTGGGCGTACTCTCTTGGTACACATGGCGTACTCTGCTGGGAAGAGATATTGACTTTTGGACCTTGACCATTTGACTTTGACTTTGACCAAGTTTGACCTTGAGGGTATTTTGGGGGGTTTGATTGTGTTTGATCTTTTAGTTGGAGTAGGTGTTGGTTTGAGAGTTGGGATTCGAAGTCAGGACCTCATCAGCTTTTGTCCGGTTTGCGAGGTGAGTTTTCCTCGCTATACTTATGGGTTAAAGGCACCAAGGTCGGCCCTTTGGATTGATATCCTTTTTTACCGTATGTTGCTATGCTATAGTGATCTGTTAGATGATATTTTTGTTACCATTCAGTTGGGTTTTTGACCTGTCTTGCATGGGTTGCTCATCTCTTATTCTATAGGACAATGGGAGTTGGCCTTCTCCTTACGAAGTCCAAAGTTCTTAAAGGAATTGACGGCTCATTAACTTGTTTTTACAAGTTCACATAAGCTTCTTAGGTCCCCTCCGCCTATTCTACAGGTTGGTGGGAGTTGGTTTTCTTTGCACGAAATCCATAATATAGCACCACATGCTTCTCGTCTGAATTGACGGGTTTCATTACTACTTGTAATCACAGTTGCAACTCGAGTTTCTTGAGTTCCCCACCACCTATTTGACAGGTTGGTGGGAGTTGGTTTTCTTGCACGAAATCCAAAATATAACACATTGTGCTTTGCATCGGAATGGAAGGTATTCATTTTACTTGTTATAGCAAGTGCAACCTGTGTCTCATGGGTTCCCCATCGCCTAGTCTACGGGTTTTGGTAGGAGTTGGACTTCCTCTTATGAAGTTCAAAAATCTATAAGGAATTGACGGATTTTATCTTGTGTATACAAGATTGCCTAAGTTTTTTTTAGGCCCGCACCACTTATTCCATGAGTCTTGGTGGGATTTGGACTCATATTATAATGTCCAAATGGTTTCGGCAAGGAATTGACAGATTCAAAAGAAGAAAATTTGATTACGAGCAAATAAAGGGTATAAAAGATGTTTGGCAGATTGACCATGCCTCAGTGTTTTCATCATATATGGCTCCTCGGGACTCCGATTTAGGCGATTCAAGATGTTTCAGAAACTAGACACAGTTATCTACAAGTTTGAAGTTTTGAGTTTTCGCTGAATTGGTCGTTTTCCTGATCATAATCAATGTGGAAGTTGAAGTTAGTTTGCTGTTAGAAAAAATAAAAGCTGAAAATAAAATTTGAATTAAGGTTGAGAGATCAAGGCTAAGGTTGTACCATGCTGAAAGTTGAAAGCTAATGGATAAAGTTGTGCAATGGCTGAAATTTGGAGGCTCGTTAATGTATATATGTAATTGATTTTGTTTGAACCAATTTTGTTGAAATTGAATGGCGTATTCATATGTGTGCTTATTTTAAAAATATAAATTTTGATGGGTAAAATTGATTTTGGCTAGCACTTGATCACGGTTAGTTAGGGTTATTTTGCTTGGTTTGAATTTTAATATTTATATGCAATATTAACATCGAAAGAAGCTTTATTTGTGTTATGTTAGCTTGGTTGTTGGATTTCAGAAAAGCAACTATGCCGAAATGATCATACCTCCCAATTGTCATGCCTGACTTATCATTACTTGATAAATCTTGATATAGATATAGAGATTAGTGAGAAATCTAGACTATTAGGACTGGTATCCGAGTGTAGCTTTACTTACTTGATAAATCTTGATAATCATTAGTTGGGACCAAATTCAATATTTATAAACTCTATTTCAAATAAACATAAATAAAAAGTTTTAACATTGGCTGTAAATTTGAGGATGTCACAGTTGAGATCAGAGCATTAGTTTAAGCAAACTAGGAATTTAAAAAAATTTCGACTTAAACTTAGAATGTTAAGCAATGATCGTAAGATGTATGTCTATCATATTATAGGTAATATACCTGAATTGACACAAGCATTAGGAATTTAAAAAATTTCTAGACTTAAATTTAGAATGCTAAGCGATGATCGTGAGATGTGTGTCTATCATATTATACTTAATATACCTTAATCGACACAAGCACTAGTACACCTTAGGACGAGATGCCTAGTTTGCTTTTTATGTGCTAAATGATTTGTAACATGCCTTAGGTCGCCTAAATTTCTATTACTTGATTACATTTAAGGTCTATTGCCGACCAAGGATTAGGAAATTTTATGTGATCAAATTTCTAAACGTTTAATTACGGTCTTAGAACTGACATATAACTTTTTGGAGTAATAAGGAGGATTACATGTCTGAACCTTCCATATCTATATTCTTGTCTTGATACACTAAACGCCTACTTCGGTGTACAGATCGTCATGGTGAGAACTTGGAGTGGATTAGGAAACAGTAACAGAAACCATCAGCATGAGCCTCGTATAATGAGCACACAACCGAAACAGGGTCAATAGTTGAACCCCTTATAGCAACAGGAGTCCAAGAAATGATGCGGGCCATGATGGCAGAACAAAGAGAAGAGATGAGACAACTAGTCCGTGATATTGTGAGAGAACTCACTACAACGGTTGTGCAACTTGAGCTCAATAAGGAGCAATCAGAAGATGGAAATTATAGTCGAACTGTTAGCTAAGCTGAAACTCGATGGATTACAAGGAATAACACGAATGGGGAAATTGAAAGGAATGGATGCAAGTACAAAGATTTCATGGCTGCCAAACCACCAAGTCTTTCTGGGAGCCCAACCCCAGCGAAAGTTATAGACTGGATTTAAGAGATGGAAATGGTGTTTGAAAATTGTGACTGCAGCAACCGAAAAAAGACTATCTTAGTGGTCAGGCAACTAAAGATAGAAGTTTTGAGCTGGTGGAAGTTGGTTTATTCCATGCCAAAAGGAGAAGTGGGGAAGAAGTCTTGGGAGAACTTCCTAGAAGAATTGAAGATGTAGTACTGTGTTGAACAATATCTTCTGGAAATCAACAATTAATTCTAGAATTTGAAGAAATGAAGGATGAGTGTCAGTGAATATGCCGCAACTTTCACAAAGAAGATGAAGCTAGTTCCTACCAAGCTTTCGAAGGTAAATAAGTTTGCTAATGGACTATCGGTGGATTTTGGTCTGACGGTGAAGCTAGCAACGACTCTAAAAGCTTCCATTTTTGCAGCTAAGAATGTTGAGACCCAGATAAGGGAGAAGAGCCTAGAAAAATATGAGGCACGAGAGAAAAGGAAGTTTGAGGAATCTTCATGGTCTAATAAGAAAGGAAGATTCTTGAAGTCCGACCTAGACGACAAAAAGTTTGGGAGTAGTAGTAAAGCCAAGTGGTGTGAGAAGCGCAAGAAGAAGCACTCTGAAAGATGTGATGGAGAACTTTAAGTGTGGGAGGACCGGTCACTATTCCAAGAATTGTACGTATAATGAAAGAGTATGCTATAAATACGGAGAAAAAGGGCACATTTCAAAGGACTACCAAAAGAAAAACGAAGTAGCAAGGCAAAATGTGCCACCGAAGCTGAAGGCAAGGGCATATCATATGATCCTTGACGAAAAAACAATACGCTGAGAATAGAGAGTGGCCTATCCAGAGTTTGTTTTATGAGTTATAAAATGAGTAGTATTAGAAAGAGTGGCCTGATGTAATAGGCATGTAATATAAATAAATCATGTAAACATTTTCGTAGATAATGCAATTTCCTAAATTATGTTATGTGCTTTCTGTGTGATTTCCTTTTTATGATAAATTAGTGGAGTGCGAGACAATACTTGGGAAGAGTATGAATACGTGTGAAAGGTAGTAGAGGCCTATACTACCGAAAGCACATGACTCGCACTTTGATCAGGGAAAGTCACAATGTTACTAAGTCTCTAAGTTAGATATTTTGTTCATTTCCATCATCACCTTTGTTTCAGTGATGAACAAAGAAGATGATTTATGTTCCAACCTCTGTAATCATCATAAATCGACTTTGACTAAGATATATTCATAAAGTAAAAAACTTGGTTCTGAGAACCATGTTCGACGTAGTTTCCAACTTTAGTTAATAGACCGAAGAAGGAAAGGATCGAGGCAATCGACAGACTGATTGAAAATCATCCTTAGAGCTTAGCAGCTAGTAGCTAGAGATTGATATCTGCTATAATGAGGTTATATCACATTAGAGCATGAAGGAAGATATCGTCCACACCGGAATCTGACTCAAAGAGAACTAATTCTAGCCATTGCATCATATGATGAGAGGTCATTAAGGACATGACCCATTAGCGTTAGGGTAGTCGAAATAAAGAGTTTATCTTAGGCTAAGTCTATTCTAGAAAGAGCAGGAGCCTCCAATGGAGATCGGATTTAGAAGGAAGAATAGCTACAACACCGTCAGCAGTCAAGAAGTATAAAAGTTAGAAACTCAATAGAAAATACATAAAGAGTTACAGTTATGACCTAGGATAGAGAGGTAACATGAAGAGTCATTATACAAGCCATGCTTTGTTGATGATTCCGTGAAATAATCATCCTAAGTGGGAGATAATTGTAACGTTCGCAGATTCGAGCTAGTCAAATTAGACATAATAAGCTTTAAAAATGATATTTTTAATAGAAAAATATTTAGGATAAATAATCTTAACCAAAGTCATAGTATATGTGACAAGGATTTTGTACATATAAAGAACGTTGAAATTCGACTTCATATGAAGAAGTTATGCTTCTTTGAAGTTTCACGATTAAACCAGCACAACTATGCATATCCTAAAAATTGACTTTTCGATAAATTGCTTTTTTAGACCTATTAATCTAAATGAAAGTAGTAGTAGTCATAAACTGAGAGCATGCGTATAGAGAACATCCAAATTTGACTTCATAAAAGAAAGTTATGATTTTTCGATGTTTCAACGCAGCCGTATAGAAATCGAGTTTCATAAAGGTAGGTTATTAGAAAAAACAATTTTAATGAGAATTGAAGATCTCGTCAATAGGAGTCCGTCGATATAGAGAACATCAAGAACATAGTTCGTATGTAAGAGTTATACTTTCTGCAGCGATTTCTAACAACTTAAACCTATAAAAAAAATTAATTTTCATAGAGGGAGAATTAGTTGTTGGCGTCTAAAGGAAAGTTGTAGATCTTGTCGATCACTTTCCAGGGACATAAAGAATGTCAAAAATGGAGATCGTGTGAAGGAGTTATGCCATTTTGAAAATTTGGAAAATCGAGTGTGCGAAGCCCCCGACATGCAATTATGATGCGGCCCTATGAGAGGAGCCACATGGAATGGTCGGCGGTCTAATCCTCCAGGGGTCAAGGCAATGTGGCACACTGTGGACATGACATGTGGCACCACAAGAAGATGACATGTGGCAGAGTTCTAGAAGAAATTACGTTGATCAACCAAAGCATGAGACATGGCGATAGCTCAAAGGAGCCAGCAAGGCTTGCGTGCGCGGCGCGCCTTAAATCAATGTGTGACATATGCCTGGATTAGTATATATAGGCCTTCCGATTTCACTTCATTTCCACACAAAAATCCTCTAAAACCTTCTCTAACCTCCATTCTTTCTTTGAGTCTGAAATTTTTGGAGTTCCTAGGGGCATTTAGTAAGGATTTGAGGGGTCGAGGTGTCCGAAAAGTATAAGATTTTGGTTTCGGAGTCTTGTCCGTGCATTTTCCTGATTTTTTGCTAAAACTTCTGTATGTTAAGCTACACTTTTTTCTTTCAGTGTAACTTATATTTATAGTCATAAGTTTTTACTATGAACCTTCAAATAAGATTTATCAGTAATTTCAAGTCAAAATATTGATTGATCTACTTGCGGGAGAAGTGTCTAGAGTGGTCACATTGGTTTGGTTGTTAGATTTCAGAAATGCTATTCTGCCGAAATGATCTTGCCTCCCAACTGTCCTATCTAGCTGATCCTTACATGATAGATCTTGATGTAGACATTGAGATTAATGAGGAATCTAGCCTATAATTATTATAGTCCCCAACATTACGAAACTAGACTAAGGCTTAATACTTCTTGCGTCTAGGTCTTTTGAAAGTACGAAGCGAAACGCTGTTGAAATCTCCAGTCACCCACCTATGTCAAGTGAGTGCATAGTTACTTTTATTTTACACATAGATATGCAGTATCTAATTAATTAAATGCTATATGTGCTTATGTGCAAAGATGTTCTGTGTTAGATGAAACATATATATATATATATATACACACACACACCGTATATGTATTTTATAAATTAATACATTAGGTAACTAAGGGTAGTAATAGATACCATAGTATGATGAAAGATAAGATGCTACGGTATGAGGAAAGATGTAGGTAATGATATGATGACATGACTTTAGAAATGCTACTAGCTTGCCAACGAAGTAGAAATTATACTAGTGTGCCAACGATGTTGGAATGGTACTAGCGTATAGATGATGTAGTCATCTAACAGAGTATATGTGACGACCACTAGACTATTTGATGATAGTCCCATGGAACATAGGCATGTTTATAACCTGTAGGTGATGGACTTCATGTCCATTTGATGTACTCTGCCCAACTGACACGTACTGCGAAGAAACCCATGTAATAGTATTCTCAATAACGATGATTAAGATGATCCTTAGGATAGATCCTTAGGAATGAAAGTAGAAAGAAACATATTGACATGAATTGTGGGGAAATCCTTGTAACGGTACTGTCAGCAACGATGACTACGACGACCCTTAGGATAGACCATTAGGGAAGAATGTAACGCCCATAGATCAGGGCTAGTCAATTTAGAGACGTTAAGCATCAAAAATGACTTTTTGATGGAAGATTATCTAGAAGGATTAATCTTAACCAAGTTGTAGTATATGTCACAAGGTTTCCGTGCATATAAAGAACGCCAAAATCCGAGTTATAACGAAGAAGTTATGACCTGTCGAAGTTTCACGACAGAACCGGCACGACCCAGCGCGACCCAGCGCGACGTAGATAGTGAATTTAAGGTAGATAGATATCTATCCTTAGTGATATAAATGAGAATTGAAGATCTCATCGATAGTAGTGCAACGACGGAAAGACGGACGGAATCGGAGTTCAGATGAAGGAGTTATGAATTTCGAACGGAGTTTTCCTGTCCCGGCCTACTAAAGATAATATATAAGTAATATACTTATAATATATTAAAAATAAAGTCAAAATTAGCCAATGGAGTCTAAACGAGAGTTGTAGAGCATAATCTCACCTTCGCGGCGATATAAAGAACGTCGAAAACGGAGTTCGTATGCGAAAGTTATGAATTTCTGAAGTTCGGGGCGCAAAACCCCAAAACTGTCAGAGCCCACGACGTGGAACAAGGTTGCCACGACGTGGCAAGTGTCCTGACACCTCCGGAAGGCCCCCAGATGCAACTTGGGTTGACGCATGCAGTGACGACCAAGCCCACGACGTGGAACAAGGTTGCCACGACGTGGCAAGGGCCAAATTTGCCCTATAAATAGATTTGAAGGGCCAGCTGTTTAGGGTTGCTATTTTCTCTCTTCTCTCTCCCGTTTTGCATCGTTTTGCGTGCCAGAAATACCCCGAAGCCCCGGTATTGTTCTCGAGCCCCGAGGCAAGTCCCGAGATCCCGAAGATCCCGAGAAGTGCGGTTCCCGAGCCGAAGCTCTGCCCGCGAGAAGTTCGATTTTTGTGGAGATCTTCCAGATCTGCTGAGGATTACTACTTCTGCAAGTCGTAGTGCTGTCCGATCATCTTCTGATCAAGTGAGTGTATACTACCTTTCATAAACACGATAATAATACAAGTATGTTTTGAGTGTATTAAGTATATTGTTGTTTATATGCGCGAGTGTGTAGTTACTTTCTTCTAACACATAAATATGAAGTATTTGCTATGAAATACGTGCTATGTGTTTATATGTTATTTGTCTATTTGAGATGGGCATGGAATTTGGAGTTTTATACAGGTGTTAAATGATTTAAACTGTGTAAGTATTTATATCTACAAAATTGTTGGGTAGAACATGGGTAGATGGGATAGTTGGTGACTATGGAGTTAGCGCCTGCTGTTAGATAAACCTTGGTGACTATGGAGTTAGCGCCTGCTGTTAGATAAACCTTGGTGACTATGGAGTTAGCGTCTGCTGTTAGATAAACCTTGGTGACTATGGAGTTAGCGCCTGTTGTTAGATAAACCTTGGTGACTATGGAGTTAGCGCCTGCTGTTAGATAAACCTTGGTGACTATGGAGTTAGCGCCTATTATTAGATAAACCTTGGTGACTATGGAGTTAGCGCCTATTGTATAAACCTTGGCAACGATGTGACTGCGTGCCTATTTGATGAACCTTGGCGACTATGGAGTTAGCGCTTGTAGAGTAAACCTTGGTGACTATGGAGTTAGCGCCTATTGTAGAGTAAACCTTGGTGACTATGGAGTTAGCGCCTATTGTAGAGTAAACCTTGGTGACTATGGAGTTAACGCCTATTGTAGAGTAAACCTTGGTGACTATGGAGTTAGCGCCTATTGTAGAGTAAACCTTGGTGACTATGGAGTTAGCACCTATTGTAGAGTAAACCTTGGTGACTATGGAGTTAGCGCCTATTGTAGAGTAAACCTTGGTGACTATGGAGTTAGCGCCTATTGTAGAGTAAACCTTGGTGACTATGGAGTTAGCGCCTATTGTAGAGTAAACCTTGGTGACTATGGAGTTAGCGCCTATTGTAGAGTAAACCTTGGTGACTATGGAGTTAGCGCCTATTGTAGAGTAAACCTTGGTGACTATGGAGTTAGCACCTATTGTAGAGTAAACCTTGGTGACTATGGAGTTAGCGCCTATTGTAGAGTGACTATGGAGTTAGCGCCTATTGTTGAGTAAACCTTGGCGACTATGGAGTTAGCGCTTGTTAAGTGAACCTTGGTGACTATGGAGTTAGCACCTATTGAGTAAACCTTGGTGACGATGTGACTTCGTGCCTGTTAAGTGAACCTTGGTGACTATGGAGTTAGCGTCGCTTGAGTAAACCCCAACGACTATGGGGTTAGCGTCTGATAACTATGGATTTAGTACCTGATCTATAAACTTTGGCAGCAATGGACTTCGTGCCAATTCCTTAGGTAAATCCTTAGGAATGAATGAATGAAGGATAGTGGATTCTTAGGGTAAAACCTTAAGAAGATAATGGGGATGGGTATTTGGGTTGATTGTCTGATAAGTGAATATAATAAATGTATTATTGTGGGTAGAAAACCCTATATGCTCACCAGGCTCCCAAGCCTGACCCACTTAGTTTTCTTTTCATTACAGGTAATGACACAAGAGTATAAGTCGGCGGACTTGACGAGAGATTTTGGATTATAGATCAGTAGTTGAATAACTATTGTAAGGTCTATTTTATATTGTTTATGCTTTTGGTCTGTAACGAACATGACATCCCGAGGTTTTATTATTTAATGAAAAAACATTCTTTTCGAGAAATGTTTTGATAAAATGGTTATCATATTTTATTTTGGGAACAAATTCCGCAACCGTTTTCTTTAAACGATCACTCTGATTTATAAAACAAAGCATAAACAAATCGGTCTTTTCTGGCCGTGAAATTGGGGATGTCACAAAGAATAAATAAGAAAATGGGGATGAATAATCGGGCTAACTGTTTGATAATTAAACACATTAAATATATTATTGTAGGTTGAAAACTCTATGTATTCACTAGGTTTTCTAACCTGACCCACTTAATTTCTTTGTATCACAGGAATCAGTACAAATATATTGATGTTCAGATTAGATGAGAGATTCGAAGAAATATAGGTTATAGAATAAAAGATGATGTAAGTCCTACATTTATACTTATGTCTTGTATCAGTTATGACATCCCAAAATTTTATAAATTAATGAAAAAAAATATGTCTTCGGAAATACTTTTACGGGACCAAATTTCACAGTTATAAATTTTGTTTTAAATAAACATAAATAAAAAGTTTTAAAATGATCGTAAATTTGAGGATGTCACAACTCATATGGTCAAAACAATATTCGATAGCTCAAAACACGACAGAAAACAAGTGGTGGTGGATTTTGTCAAATTATTTAGGTTAATTATCCTTACTCATTGTTTTTTCTTATTGTGGGAATTTAGCTACTATATAACCTTGACGAAAAGTTATATAGATTAGATGCTGAGGTGGATATGAATGTTGGATTGTGAAGGCTCTCACTATTTTCTACTTGCAAGATATGATAATGTGATTCGTTGATTACTTGTGTTATTTCTTTCATGTGTTTCTTGTTAGAAAATGAATTTGGAAGTAAATTTATGATTTAATTGTTACTCCCTACAAATTTTTTTTAGCAATAGTTCTGCTATAAAATATGGAAATTGGGAACCTGGTATTCATCCAATTCGTGTTATTATAACTTGGTATTATATGCTACATATCTGGAACTACTCAAATGGAAAATGTTTATGCCCCAGAAAACGAGTTGTGAATGTGGTAGTGGATTCGCAATTAATAGATTTTGGTTATTACATGATTATTCTTGAATTGGTTTAATGATTAGTGGATTTGCAAGTAACACATTGTAGTCATTAGATGACTATTCTTGAATTGGTTTAATTGATGACTATTCTTGAATTGGTTTAATCCCGTTGTTATTATATTCTTTAAATTAGCAATATTTTTCACTCCCACGTTCATATGATTATATTTGTATACATTATTTTATTAATTTTTATATTGATAAAGATCTTTCCTAGTTTTACAATTATAATCTTAAGAGTATATTGTTTATATTCTTTTGTATGATGTTTATATTTTTTTTATAGAAAGGTAAAATTGTCATTTTTAAAATTCTTTTGAATTTAACAAAAAGTAATTGGTAAAATGATCATTTTCATAATTTAGCATAACAATTCAAAGGTTCTAACCAAACAATATATTAAAAATTCTGATATTTTTAAAAATTCCGACCTCTTAAAAATATAAATCTGTCAACCGGTCTATAAAATCTACTAATTACTACTCGTTATGCCAACCGGTCTATAAAATCTACTAATTACTACTCATTGGGAAGTGATTTTTCCACAGAGGATTTTTATCCATCCACTGAAACACTAATATATGGACAACAATACTCTCATCTCATTTAGAGTATACTACAGACACAAATAAGTCGAATTCTTCCACCTCCCTTTTTTTTAACTACTCTTCCACCTGCGGTCACCATCTCCGGCGCCAATATCCTCTAAAATATCGCCTCCCTCCTCCCGCCACCACTAAACCTCCGCCCCTCTCACTCAAAATTCGAAACCCTGCAACCGTCTACTATATTCCCCTCTCTTTCCCGGTCACCATCTCCGGTAACCATTTTCTCTCTCTCTCTCTCACACACACACACACACCGATAATTAGCGATGGCACTCTCTTGAGAACTTGCAACTCAGTGAAACTTTGCTGAAGGAATCTGCAAACGACTATCTCTGGCGAACATACAACTCACTATAACGATCGCCATGCTCAATAAATGATCTATACCAAGCTCCACAGTAACGTAAAAGCATCGCCACCAAGATCAACTCCGGCAACTATTTTCTTCTGTTGATGTTATGGATTTTAGAAATAAAAGTCCTTATATGTATTATCATCAAATTAATAAATAAATCAGCAGTGGTTCTTTTGAATTCCAAGATGCATTTCATTCCAGCTCTTGAAGATGTGTTAGGAATCAGGATGAAGAAGCAGCCCTGCGTCTTTTGGAGTTTCCAGATGTTTGGTTCTTTTCTTTTAATTGACAGATAACGGTTGAGGGTAATTATTCTTCTATGTTTTGAAAGCTCAAAAAAACATTCCCAATACAAAGATAACAGAGGAATATAAAATACTACTAAAACTTAGTGGAGATGAGCCTCAAACCCACAATCCTTAGAAGGGGATAATATCCCGATCAGAATGTCAATCATCACCGGAAAAATAAAATGGTGTGTCGATCTACACTCCGACCCCAACTACCAACATCGAAACTTGCTTTTACGGTCTCTAAAAATCAAACACCTACAACTGCTTTGCAAATCGTGTTTAATGGACGGATCAGAAACATAAACATATTCCCTGAAAATGAGTCCATCACCATCGCAAATCGGCGATACACTGATTCTTCCATTGAATTTTTATGATTGTGATAATCTATTTAATGGCAAGATCTGAAGAAGGAAGAAGGAAGAACGAAGAACGGAGGAGGGGGTGTGTCCATTTGGAAACAAATCAGATTTCTCTCTAAATTAAAATGAGGGGCATTATTGTCTATGGGCGTGTTTGGCAAAAGTAGCTGTTAGCTGGAAGCGGGTAGCGGTTAGTGATGGGTTTTAGCCATAAGAACTTTCCTATGTGAGCATGCAAAACCTTAATGCTTGGATCTAGGCTTTCTAATTAAACATGCTTTGAATCCAATACTTCTAATGACTAATTAGGTATAAGAACAATACAAAATCAGATCTAGAAGTTTACCTTTGAATCTCTTGTTTGATCTTGTTGTCTTGGAGCTCTAGAGTCACAATTGTCACTCCTCTAATGGCTTACAAACATCAACTAGCAAGGAGGATGATTTGAGAGAGAGGAGATGGATGAAATTCGGCCAGGGTTTCTTCTCCTTAGAAGAGATGCCGACCCCCTTAGCTCTAGGGGGTCTATTTATACTTGTAGACTCCTTAAGGGTTTCACCTTAAACCCTAGTTGGATAATATTTCCTTAAAGCAATCCATATCCTTACCATAGATAGCCTTTGGACAATTTTGAGCTATCCTTAGCTTCTAGAATTCATCCAACCTCTATCCACAAAGGATTTACAGTCTAAAGTGTAACTATCAAATAATTGACAGTTTATACCCTCTTATTTAATTAATCTCTTTAAGTCACCAAATTAATTCTAATTAATTCTATGACTTATATTAATCAAATAATAATATTATTATTCCTTATATTATTCTCATAATATATTAATAATATTTATTCTCTCATAATAAATCATCCTATCAAGTTGCTATGGTGAAGGCAACCCAAAAGGACCATGCACAATCGGGTCAAATACTTGCCTAATATAGTTGCAGCCTTAGACACTATTCCAACAGTTAGCTGGTAGCATGTAACTAGTAGCTGGTAGCGGGAAGCTGTAGCTTTTATTTGTTATATGAATGTTTGGCAAAAGTAGCTGGAAACTTTTGAAATATATAAAATTACATAAAAGGACAATTGGTTAAAAATAAAAAAAATATATATAAATATATTTTTAAGGGTAATTATGGAAATTGATTTCAAAAGCTCCGGAGCGTTTTGTTAAAAGCTACATGAAGTAGCTTTTAGAATTAGAGCGTTTTGTTAAAACTAAAAGCTAAATGCTCGTACTGCCAAACGAAACTTTTTGTTTAAACTAGAGCGTTTTGTCAAAAGCTAAAAGCTAGAAGCTCCCAAACGCTTCCAAAAGCTCCGTGCCAAACACTCCCTGTATCTTAAATTCTCAGTGGATCGATAAAAAGCCTCAGTGGTAGGCCTGGCAATGGAGCGGGTTTTGACCCTGATCCGATCCAAACCCTTAACAATTATATGGGTTTGGGGCATAGTTTTTGATTCATTTACCCGTTAACGACCCGTACCCGCTAACCCTTTTATTAAAAGGGTCAGGTATGGATCATCACCGATCCGCTCCATTTATAACCTGCCCCATATAAATTTTAGAATTATACATTTATATTTTATATTTCCTAAGTTTTACTTTAAATTCCAATCGAAAGTCCAAACACTAAACTGGTTTTACATAATACTCGAGGACTCAACTTCTAAACTTCTAGTATTCTCCCAAGAATCATGATGTCATTTCATTTATACTTCATCGTATAATCACCAATTTCATTTATAAATCAATAAATTCATTTATCAATCGGAAGAAAGTTTGTAATTGTTATTCTTTGTCAATGCAATCGAGGGTCAAAAACCAATCGGAAGTAACTACAATAATGATTTTAATTCCAATCGAAACTCTTCGAGTACATAATGTGTTTTCTAAATCAACATTTGTTCTATTTAACAAATGTGATTTTATGATTTAAGTAAAATGAGTTTGATTATTCAAAAAACCTATGGGTTACGGGGCGGGTTTGTATATCTGTTGATTCGGTAGATAAGGGTATGAGTTTGATTATTTAAAACCCTGTGGGTTACGGAGTGGGTTTGGATCGGGTTTTAGAATTTGTTAAAAGGATTTGGATTAAGGTCGATTCGCTCCAAACCCGCCCCATTGTCAGGTCTACTCAGTGGCAAAATCAGCTCCCCTAGTCATTATGCCAAAATCAGTGAGATAAACAATGGTTACTTAATTTAAACGGCGGTCCATGGTTACTCGTTATCATAAATGTTAGTTATTATAGGATAATGTTTGAATAAATATTAATATTAATATGAAAATATAGTACTGTTAATAAAAAATATAAAGACAATATTATATATGACAAAAACAATGCAAAGTTATATCTTATATTTAGCCCTAATTAAATTCTACACATTGTTGCCAACCAGATTTCTTAAATTTAAATACGGATAAGTAATTCTGCATAAACAAATAAACAAATGTATACTTATAAATAATTAAAGAATTATCGTGAAGTGGAAACCCAGAAATAAGAACATAAATAAGCAAAGAATGAAAAGCTAATATCAATAATGGAGGACATAAACATTGTACTCGACAATGGCATCTCCATTGGTAGCATTCAGAAAATAAGTCTGCGCTTCAGCATACCCACGAGCAAATCGGAAAACACCACTCCCTCCAACCACCGGAAACTCTCTCAACGGCGACAAAATAGGGTTCCGGCCCAATATACTCAAAGTGCTTCCATTATACCTTTCTTCATCAAACACATAGTTCTGAACCATCATAAAGCTCATGTCATTCAAATCCGCAGACGCATACATCCCTTGAGCTCTTCCCACACGAGTAGAGTTAGGTTCTGGCCCCACCGTCAAGAGGTTGTCCATCATGATCACCGCCCCAAATCCGGTGGCGGAAGTGTTGGTAATAGGGGCAGCAGCCACCCGAATGGCGGTTGCATTTGGGCCACCAACCACGTCGTGAAAGAAAAAATGGAGGTGGGTTAGGTTTTGCTTCCCACGTGGCAGCGCTGTTCGAGGCAAGCTGGTTGAGAAAGTTTGGGATTTTCCGGCGAGGAAGAGGGAGAGGAGGACGATTATGAAGGTGGTGGCGGCTGTGGAAGTGGAGAGGAGACTGTTTGCCATTGTATTCGATTTGTTAATTTGAGAAATTGAAAATGGTGGATTGAGATGTTTTTCCTTTGCATGGTGCTTGCGTATTTATATATACGTGAACAAGAGCGAGAAAGTCCATGGAAATTTCTGCAGAACAATTTGTCATAAAAATTATTTCTAAATTTTAGTACTTCTAGATGTAAACATTTTGAATAAATCTTCAACCTTGAACTTAATTATAAAAAAACTGATTATATTTTATTATGATTCTGATCAACATATATATTTAAAAACCTGATTTTTTTTATACATTTATAAGCGTGGAAAATTATTATTATTATGATACATTCATTATTGTAAGCAACATTATCTTTGCATTAATTATGCATAGAAATTTATACAATTCTTTTGTAGTGAGATATACACGCATACAAATTTTTGCTCGTCCGTTAATGCTTGAGTTTTGCAAACAAGTTTGTAAGCTTACATATAAAAAATAAAAATAAAAGTAAAAATAAAAATTAAAAAAAAAAAAAGTAAAAATAATAAATCTAGGGTCATCGTGTTTATGTTTTACTCGTCTTGGCTTAATTAATTTTGTTCGATTTGAGGAAAAAATAAGTCACATTATGATAAACTTGTAAATCGGTATATCGTATAAGTGATCAACAGTGGATTTATTAAAATCAAAATATGATGATTTTTATAGGAAAATGTTAAAATGCTTAAACCAAAAAAAAAAAAAAAAAACAAATATTTGGTTTTCGTTTTATAATTGGCCCTGTTTATAATAATAAATTACATTTCACAATGTTGAACGTCCAACTTTGCGACAATTTGAAACTAATTAATTGCATAGATCCTTCATATTTTTGATTGGTCAATAAATGTGCATGGTTTTGAAACTTGAATAGGCATCCACCACGTAAAATTGTTTGACCTTCTCCATGGTCATCGAATGTAAGGTTTTGACTTTTGCTTGGTACTTAACTTTATGCGCACATTACAATGCACCAAATTAATTAATTCAAATTTTAGTTGCCATATTTTTTTTTCTGAATATGATGCATCATTCTATGATATTAGCATCGATGAGCAAGAAGAGGATCCAAAGGCAATGATGGAATTTTGAAATAGAGTAAATTACGGAAATCGTCCCTATGGTTTGGTCAAAGTTGCAAGTTTGGTCCCTAAAAATTTTTTGCGCTCGGATCGTCCCTATGGTTTGATTTTGTTGCGTTTTTCGCCCCTTATGTACATAAAGTTAGGGACCAAACGTGTAATTTTGACCAAACCATAAGGACTAAAAACACAACAAAATAAAACCACAGGGACGATCCGAGTGCAAAAAAAACATTAGGGACCAAACATGCAATTTTTACCAAATTATAAGGACGATTTCAGTAATTTACTCTTTAAATATGTAGAAAAAGGAAGCAGCAAAAGATCAAGTTGCATGAAATGAGCAACTTTCCAAAGCACTTCAAGAGAAAGAAAACTTTGGCATCAAGAGTTGTTTATTATTTTGAGGATGCCAAGTTACTACAAGCTAAGACAAAAAAAAAAAAGTTGAGATGTTGGAAAATTAATTTTATTAATTTTCAAAAATGGATTTTTTCTATTTTTAGTATAAATTTTGGACTCTAAATATAATCAAAACAAACTATTGATTATATATTCTTGTTCTTCCCTGTGATATCTTCGTTTTGATATATCACACGTCCAAAACGAATTAAAAATAAATGAGAAATTACTTGTCAAAGAAGGACAATTGGAAGAGAAAATAAATGAGTTAAGTGGGTATTAAACTCATCCTACATTGGTGGGAGAATGAAAAGGAAGTTGGTTTATAATTACAAAGACTAGCTACATTTGTAAGACTTATTAGAACCAAGACTCTCTTTTGCGCGCGCCCATAGGGGGTGCAAATGCGAGCCAAATTTGACTTTGGACACGAATGCACCACCGGTCGACCAGAAAAGTTCAAGGACCTTTTTGCAATTATTTCATTTTGGTTAACAGTTATAAAAACGAATTGAGAGCTATTAAATTTATTTGTGACAACTACAATTTCGTTTTAATCAGTCATAAGTGCCACCACACATTTCGTGGCCTTTTTCCAAGTTAATCTCATCTTTTAACTTTCATCTACCCAACTTACCCAACATATTTATATGTATAAAATACATATACAGTTTAAATCAAGTAAAACATTTATAAATCGTTCATCCAGTATAGATATCAGGAACACAGATAATAGACACATATAGCATGTAATTTATAGTAAATATTTCATATCTATGTGTAAGATGAAAATATTTCATATCATTATCACTAAGTCTTAGTCTAATATTTATTGAGACTAATTATTACTCTATATTCATCATTAATTCAAAGTCTACTTCAAGATCTATCAAGTAAAGGACAACCAGGTAGGATCATATCGGAGGTAGAGTTCGTTTGGTATACAAATTATACTGTTTGGAAATCCCACTTTAAACACCTCGCTAAATCCAACCTAGACATAATCCCAGTAAGTAGAACAATCATTATAACGACTTGCAATCACTGATAAATATTGTTTATAGGTTCATAATAACGATAATGAACTTAAACATAAGTTATACTTAAAGTACAGTAAACATGGAGGCCTTGGGGGGTTATGAGAGAGTAGGATGGAATGGTGTGAGGAAAAGAGTGAAAATCGAGCTCTATTTATAGGTTGTCAGCGCTAAGTATGCGGGGCGTACTCAAAACCAACATAACTTATCAAAATTACAAAAGTAAGATAGGGGATGTATGTTTCCGGTAACTCACCTTAGTCCAAAGCTTTGCAACCTTATACTCATCTTTATTTGGAAATACACTTCTATACATAACTATAAAGGAATCATCATCCATTAATTAATCCATTAATATAGTTAGTAATATCTTAACTAAAAACATAGATTTACAGCTTCAAAGCATTCCTTATGCTAAAATATGAACATGTGAAAAAACGATGCGTGATTTCGAGTTTGTATGCAAAAGTTGTGGATAAAATAGTCTTAAGTGCACGTCTGCATGTTACACAATGCATTTTCCACGCAATAACTTAATTTTGAACATTCTTTCTCACTATACCATCCTACTTTTCATATTTTCTTTTAGGTCATTTCCTTTTGTACAAATTATATGGGGTCCCAAACAAGTTTACAAGGTGTTTTTTTTTTGCTTGCCCGACTCTAGATGATATGATATCCAAGGCGCGGGAGCGAGAGATTGATCTGGAGCACTTAGGGAAGAGGAAGGCGGAGCCTAGGCAGACAGTTGGGGTTTCAGTGAAGAAACCCAAGGGTTTCAACTCTAGGTTGAAGGGACAACATGACAGGAGCCGATGTGGCAAACGTGGCAGGTCACATGATGAGGTTTGCAGAGCGGGTAGTTTGGGTTGCTACAAATGTGGCAGGTCGCATGATGTGGTCAGCAAAGAAACCTAAGGGTTCCCAGAATTTGCGTTACATATACCACCTACTACATGGCCTTCACCTTGTCTAACCACAAGAGGCAGGAAAACTCAACCCCGATGTAGCAAGTAACATCGCTTTCCATTGGCTAACCACTCAGCTTTGGACTGTAATCCTTGAGTTGATCATAACAACAACTTCCTTCTTGAGTCTCGCGACTCAGACTGATGCTACTTCGAGCAAGGTCCTTGATGTCTCTGAACCAGCTAAACCTCATAAGTCTACACCAACCAGACCCAAATTGCCACGGACACTCAGTTCCAAATTATTACCAATCTCATTATATATAATCATAACTGTCAAGTCGACATCGACGAGGATGAATGCAATTAACACTAGTGCTATACTACAATATCTACCCTCCACTAGCGTCTTAGAAGCCTTTTCGGCCCTTCTTGATTTTCGTACATATCATGTTCTTTAAGTAGTATGGACCCCTACTACCTTCCACACTTATCAGTATGTGCCCCAAGAAGTGTCTCAAAGTCCTAAGTCGCTACACCAAACCACTATCAATCTCTGGTACCTGTTCCACCACAAGAATACATTACTGCTCATCCTAGACTCTCTCATTCTAGAATTCTTCTCACATATGAGCACGCACTAGAATGCTTTTATAGAAACCTTACCACTGCCAGATGTATCAGCACACCCAAAAGCTTAGAAAGCCATAATAAACTACCTAGATTCCCAACTTAGACTTCCTTATTCGCAAGTGCTCGCATCAGCACACTCTAGCACTCCCCCGAGATCACTAGTAATACTCACCCCCACCTATCAGCTGCAAAAGAAGCTTCTACCAATGTCAACTAACTATCTTACAAATACATTAAATGCAACAAGGATTAAAACAGTCCTTCGATTGAAAGATCATGCACTACAACGGTTGGACTCAAACAAGAGTTACACAATAGGCCAAAACAAACATTCTAAAACTATTTAATTATCATGGCATGTAACTTAACATATTTGCTTAATAGCTAACTAACATGAATATAAATTTCACTAAGCACAAAGCAAGCAACATTCGAGCAAAAAAAACCAATATGAAAAAGGCATCATAAAGATCAAGCAATTCTTGTTGGATTGAGTGTCTAAGGACCTAACTAAATTGGTATAATATTGATGAATAAAAGTAAAATACTTTTTGGGTTGCCCTCATAACCAAGAAATGGCTTCGATTGATCAAAGGAGAGAGAGAGAGAGAGAGAGAGAGAGAGAGAGAAATGTTTTGTTAATATATTATGTGATTAATATATTAATTAGAAATTGTTAATTTATTATATGAACAATATATTAATTAGAAATATGTAATAATTGATTAATTATTAATCATAATTAATCTGGAATTAATTCGGGATTAATTAAAATTAATTAAAGGTGCAAGGGGTGGATTTTAATTGTTTATAATTGAGTAAGGAAAGGCAATTCCAGGTTGTTCTATTAGGTGGACGTTTTTATGGAGCCTTTTAGGGTTTCAATAAGCCTTCTAATGGTTAATAAGAAAGGATTTAGATTGGGATTAAAGCTATTATTTAATCCTTTAGATCTTGCTTTGTCCCTAAGTTACCTTGGACTATAAATAGAACCCATGGGCATCTAAATTTTATGGCTCTCTCATACCCTAAGGGGGAGAATGAAATTCTCCTTCTCTCTCCCCTCTCTCCTTCAATCCTAGGGTTTCTTGCATTTAGGTGTGAACCATTAGAGGTTCGCACACTAATGGAGCTAGGTTTTCTAAGGAGACTACATGAAGAATTTGATTAGCTTGATTGGGATCTACACAAAAGGTATGTAACCCTTCTTTTAATGTGAATTTTTATTTCATCTAGGGTTTATAAGTTTTGTTGTTCAATAGTATGTTACTTCAATAGTGTTACGACTTAGATTAAAGTAGGTTGCATGTACCCTTAAGACTATAAGGATTTTTCCGCATTATTACATGTAAAACCTATTAGTGGTATCAGAACATTAGGTTGTCTAACAATTAAATGTGCATTAGTTGGACTTGAAAAAACTAAAAGAACACATAATCGACATTTTGTCGCAGCGCCACGTCGTGGGCTTCTATCTGTCACGTTAGTGGCGATCGTCTGATCTGCGTTTTTTCTTCTCCTGCCACGACATGGAGATTTATGCCACATCGTGGGGGACCTCCTATTTAGCGAATTCTTATTAATAATAATATATTTATTAGGATAATTACATTTATAGATATTGTTTTAATTGGATAAAATCTGAATTATTAAATTGGTAATTAAATCTCCTAATATCTGGAATCTTTGAATTATCCTCATGATTTGATTAAATTTAATTTTTTGCTTGATTAAATGAAAATGGATTAATTTTGAAATCATTAATATGATTTTTGAACATTATTTTGAATGTTTAAAATACACCCTTATACGTGTATATATTAAAATTTGATACTATATGTATAACATGAGTCATTCGAGTCGCTAGTACGTCTCATTCACAAAGCCATTTTATAAGGGAGGTATGCGGAAGCGGTCCATAAAATGACCGTCTTTGGTTGTCCACTCTCAACCACCGCTCCCTTTTATGGTGGAGGGTCGTTAGTTGATTGATAGGACATAACCTCATTAAAAGTATAATGATATAAAGCACTAGAACCTTTTAAAATCCCATTCTATTTACATTAGAAAAAATGTGAAATTGTATGCTAATCCATCAAAACGCACATCGATATTTATGAGTCGTTAGTGGAGCGTGTGTCGTTAACTAACACACTAATTAGGGACTATAAAGTTGTTATGATGGCACAGCTCGAAAATTATCATTAATTGATGAAGCGTGTGTGGTTTACCGACACATCAAATTTGAGATGATAAAAGACTTCGAGGTTGTCATGCGGGCTTGCATGGTTATTCACATCTTATTTGTGATCCTCGACATCCCAGTCACAAATCTAAGAGCATAATCTGAGATTAACACATCATTGATTGTTAAAAAATCTCAATAGATCTAGGAGTTTCATTATGATTGAAATTGGTAAAGTGTTTTACCTACCTACAATAGATCCGTGATATGATTATGACATCCCTCTTCATGTTACAAATCGTATTTTTGGATCCTAGCCTTAATTTAAAGTTGGGTTAATAATTAAGGAATAAATCGACTTAATTAAACTTTCTCTTTTAGGTTAGATGGAATCCTCTCCCACCTCATCACTCACTTTCTAATTATATCTTCTCTTTGTTTCGCTATCGAGAATGGCTCATTGGTTATGGGATCTTCCATGATTTTGATATTGGGAAAAATTTCCATAATGCGCATATCCATCAAATCAATAATGTGTCAACTTAAGATATGTTGTTATTCCCATACAATGAAGATTTGTCAAATAAGTTCTCTTGCAACATTATGTTTATGTCCTCGATGTTCTCTTGCAGCCATTATGAAGGAATGTAATTGGTGTGTCCTCTCTTCCACGCAACCACAATTCAAAAGAGGCAAGTTGCAATTAATGCAATGACAAGGATCATAGGAAACGAAGATTTCCTTAAGTATTTTAGGATGGTAAATTTAAATGCTTGACTCTACATCATGTACTTAAATAATCAAACTCCAATACATCCATTTTTTAAAACTTGATGCATGATGTGATAATCACATTTGGATGGAAATATATAGTCTATAGTAAAAAAGGAAGTTAAACATAAATAGTGAAACCTGATCATTGTAATGGACAAATGTCATATGTCCCAATGATTGAGGAATTTTGAGCTTATGTTTAATAATGGAGTTAGGATAAATCTAGTCGCTTGCTATTACTCTTTGACGATGTGTAAAAACAAAGTTTCATCATATGCGTTGTATAAACATGAATTTCAATTTTCATTTGCATATGGAAAGGTGATAATCCTAGTTTATAAAGATGGTGGTTTTATGTCTAAAACATCTTCTTGCAATTGGCACTCATGAAATTGTATTTTGTGTATCTAATAGTAGCAGTGATGACTTGAGCACTGATTCTTCTAATAGTTTAGATATGATTGTGCTTGTGACATCATCGCCTTGGCCACATAAGTAAGCATCGCAACACCAAGCTCTAATTGGACCGAACTTTGAATCATTCTACTTTGAGTTGGATTATGAATGTGAGTCTTGTATGTTGGCAAGACAAATTGGTCACCATTCACATGAAAATGTAATGGTGATAAAGGATTGTTGGATCTTGTACACACTAATGTGCGTGGACCCATCAGATCCAACGCAAGGGATGACATATACTACTACATCATATTTATTGATAGGTTCAATAGATGTGGTTATGTTTATATGATTAAGCATAATTCTAACACTTTGAAAAGTTTCAAAGAGTATCAGAACAAAGTAGGGAATCAAGATTAGACATGAAGATAAAGGTTCTTCAATCTGAAAGCAAAGGAGAATGCCTTAGTATCTAGCTTTACAATTATCTTAGAGGTTGTGGAATGGTTTCCATAATTGACTTGTAACACCCAAAGTTTTGAAGGCCAAGAAAGGAAAGAAAACCTTAATGTTAAGGGGCGACTCGGCGAGTCCAAGGAGGAACTCGGCGAGTCAGAGCGTGATCCGGGTCGAGGAGTAAGTGACCGACTCGGCGAGTCGGCCAAGGTGACTCGGCGAGTCTGGTCTGTGCGTGGAAAACCCTAAATTCGGGACTTGGAGCCTATATAAACGTCTTAATCTTCTTCCTAGGGTTCCTTACTGCCTCTTTAGCCCTGGATACCAAACCCTAGCCGTCATATCCTCTATTTGAGCCATTTGTTGCCTTGGAAGGTGCATTAAAGCTTGGGAAAGGAAGAAGGAACTTGGAGGAGCAAGAAGGGGCTATAGATCTGGGATTATGAGTTCATTATGAGCATTTGGAGGTAATAAACAAGTTCTTGGACCCTTTTTGCACCTAGATCTATGTGTGGTTGTTAGGGCTCTTTAGCCATAATGATATTATTTTGAGTTAGAAGTCGGATCTGGAGTTGCTACTTCAGATCCAAGTGTGTTATGGATTGGAGAAGCATAAAGTATCAGCCCTTGAGTCGATTTTGAAGCCCCTTGGCCTTAAACCCTAGTTTATGGTGCATTTTGCCTAGATCTCCACCTCTACACGTAAAGTTTGCAACTTTACGTGGGGAATATGCTTGGGAAGGGTAGATCTACAGTTTGGAGTCCATGCATGACTCAAAAGTCCTCTGCATGTATGTAGATCTGAATGGACTCGGTGAGTCCTTCGAGTGGACTCGACGAGTAGCATGAAGATGAGGAGGAACTCGACGAGTGGGATGAACAGCTCGTCGAGTCGGATGATGTTGGGCATGAACTCGGCGAGTTGGAGGAACAACTCGGCGAGTTGGATGAAGATTTCCTGGTACTCGGCAAGTCTGTTCTTGGACTCGGCGAGTCAGGTCGCGTAGCCCCAAACCCTTCGAGTGGAGACTCGAACCAGTGAGTCGGGTGGAGACTCAGCGAGTTGGACAGGTCAGGACTCGGAAATCGTTGGACTCGGCGAGTCATGTCGCGAATAGAAGGACCCTGAGTATGTGAACTCGGCGAGTCAGTAGGTGGACTCGGCGAGTAGGGTTGACCTGGAAGGTTGGCTTTGACCAGGACTTTGACTTAGACCAGAATTGACTTGGTTAACTGTCGGGGGTCAGTTAGGCTAAGTGTTGCATTGATATTGATAGCTCAGGAAGCTAGTAGAGCAGGAGTTCAGTGAGTGGTCGGGTAGCAGCTAGTGGGATCATCAACAAGTTCAACCAGTGCAGGTGAGTTTCCCTTTGTATGAATGGGTCTACGGCCACAATGCCGACCCATGTAGTTATGAGTAGAAGACCCGGGGGTTAGCCCTAGGCACAGTATGCTAGTATGATATTCGGGACGAGGTCCAATGACAGAGGGCGGGTGCCCAAGGAGTGGTTTATGTGATAGTTTATACTTGTTGTGTGTGTGATACTTGTATGTGCCTGGTAGGGAGGTGAGTGTGGGCGAGGTCCCGTATCTCACCAATAGCAGAGTGTGGATGGTGTTCCACATCTCAGAAGCAGCAGAGTAGGGGCGAGGCCCAAGTTAGGAGAGGAGTGAGTGTGGGCTGGGCTCGTATCTCACTACCAGTAGGAGCATGGACGGGGTTCCGTGACTCATCAGTAGCAGGTCAGGGGCGGGGCCCAGAGATAGGCGAGGCCTTAGGACAAGATCTGTTAGTATGTGTTTATCTTATGTGATATGTTTATGTGCTAATCTATGTTAGTGGGCGAGGCCCTGTGACAGGTGAGGCCTAAGTGAAACAGATCTGTATCCGAGCGGGGCTCGAAGCCAGGCGGGGCCTGGAGCGGCGGGGCCGTTGTAGTGGGCGAGGCCCAGGAAAGCGGGCGTGGCCCAGTATGTGCAGTATGTGGTTATGCATGGTATGTGGTAGGGTAGAGAACTCACTAAGCTTCGTGCTTACGGTTTTTAGTTTTGTTTTCAGGTACTTCCGGTAGCGGAAGGAAGAGCTCGGGGTGATCGCATGGCACACACCATAGTTTAGACAGCCTGGGAATGCTTACTCTGATAACGAATATGTATTTTGGAAACTAATACTTTGTTTATGTTTTGAGATGATGAATTAGCTTAACGTAATGTTTTATTAAAAGAAATTTTTAGTCTTGAAATTTGGGACGTTATATGACTTCTTCAAGGACATCATAATGTAATGTTGTTACTAAAAGGAGAATGGAACGTTATGTAATTCGATCTATGATGAGTCGTACTTCTCTACCATTCACGAATTTTTGGGAATATACACTTGAACTAGTATAGCATTCTTAAACCTTGTATCCAACTAAGTAGGTTTTCATGACACCTCATGAAATGTAAAGTTGGAAAGTTTAATCACATTCAGATCTGGTGTTGTGAAGACTTTCATTAGACGAGAAACCTATGAACAACTTGAGTCGAGATTTATGAAGTGTTACATTGTCGGGTATTCACTGAAGACTTTTAATATTTGTACTTATAGCTCAAAAGGAATGTTCCTTGAGAGAAAGAACATATAGATGTCAAGAAGTTAGTGGGAGTCATATTAAACTTGAAAAAAATCAAGATATGATTGACAATGAACCTATAGTTAGCACTAGCTCTCAACTCGAGGTTAATAAACCAGTTGAGTAAAATGATGGGCGTTATGGCCGTCATTATATGAGTCTAAGTATAGCAAAATTTTGCCCATGAAAGATAAATAATTTTGAAATTGGTTGATCCTAAACCTACTCTTGCGATTAGTTCTTCAATGTGAAGACCAACACGGATATGAATGTACATGCATTCAAAGCTAGTATTGTAGAAATGGTTTTCTTTTAGAACTCAAGAAATTGATTATAAGGAAACATTCTAACCAGTAGCTGAGAAAGGTCTATTTGGTTATTTGTTACCATTGTTTCCTTATTTGATATAATATATGGTAAAGTTGATGTTTAAATGACTTTCTTCCATAGGAAACCTTCGAAGTATATATGACATATTTGAAAGGATTTAAACATAAAAAGTATCCAAATAAGGTGTGTATGCTTGAGAAATCTATTTATAGATTTAGACAAGCATCGCATAGCAGGAATCTATTTTTCCATGACAAAGTCAAAGAGTGTTGTCTTTATAGAAGTTAAGATGAGTATTGAGTACATGTCAAAGCTTGTGGGAGTGTTGTTATCATCCCGACATTACATGTAGATGAAAATACCCCTCATAGGAAACATTGTCCTAAGTTTCAAGGTGCAAAAGTTCAGGAATTGTTTCGCTATGATGAACAAGGAGAAATGACAATGATACTTGGAATTTGGATCTAAAAGTACAGATTGAAATAATTAATAGGATTCAGTCAAAGCACAATATGTTGAAAGGTTTTAATATTGAAAATTATATGCTTCATAGTAAAGAGTTGAATGAATCTCAAATGTCCTTTATACTCGTCATGAAAATGACAGGATGAGTCAAGTCCCATATGCATTAGATATTGTATCGATCATAAATGCTACAAATTGCGCTTATTATAATGTCTTAGATGGTTTAAGCATCATGAGATTGTATCAGAAATTTGTTTGACTGAATTGCTAGACAAATGTCAAGAATATTCTAAAGTATTGAAAGATACCAAGGAAGGGTTGCTTGTAGACAATAGAGAACATAACTAAGAAGAGTTATAGTAACATGAATTTTAGAGATGACCTTAATTCATAGTTTAAATGGATACTCATTTTGAGATGTAGCATGAAAGGTTTCATATAGGAGATGGTGGTAAATTCGACAATGTGGGTAAGACCACATTGGTGCAAGTAAAGTATCCAAGGAGTGTAACTACACTAGAAAACTTCATTATTGACCTTGGATTTGTTTTGAGTAACAAATTGGCATTAGAAACATTATGTGAAAGTGAAGTCATGTTGACTAAGGATTCTTGAAAATCACAGAAGGTCAATGCATAGAAGGAGGAGATTCCACTACATCCAAGATAAAGATGAGGATGGATTCCTCATTGTGAGGTGAATATCTTTATGTTGATTCATTCACAATAGTAATGACCAAAGGAAAACATGACACACATGTTAAGAGCATTGGCATGGGAAATATTGATAAGTTTAGTCATTAAGTCGATTACCTTGAAACATTTATATAATAGATAAATCTGTAATTGCTATGGTGATTAGATAATATGGAATTATTTATATTCAAATAGTGTGCAACCATAGAATAATTAGTTTATTATTATGTTTCATTTTGCGTGTTACTTTCTGAATATTAATTTATTCATTATGCCACAATTGGTCATACTTTTGGGAGTAATTACTGATTTAAGAATGTCATGAATTGATTGTAGATTATCCATATGGATTGGACATTGCATAGGGATTGCTACAATATCCATGAGTACTTTGAAAATACAGATTTAATTTAAGTATTGGTTAAACCCGCGCTTAGAGATTACTTCATGGATTCAATCACGAGTAATTATAAGACGATAATATCTTTTATTCTTCAAATATATATATATATATATATATATATATATATATAAGTTATATTTTCCAAATTTGTTTTGTATCGGTTTACTCCAACGCATCTCGTATCTAGGTGTTGTAAAGTGTAAGTCCATGCATGATTTGGTGAGTGAAATTGATGATTATATAATCGAAGTTTAATCATTTCTTTTGCCTTAACATGAAAATGATATCTTTTTGGCCCCTTGATGAATTGTTGCCGACATTTGAAGTTCTTGGCCAATCCCGGACTAAATTGATGTGTTCAATTAATAGTCTGAATTCTGTCGTCATAAATCGGGAACATCAAGAAATAGAATCTTCGACTATGAGATTGATTCAAATCCATGTCTTGTATCCATACGGTATCTTGTAGAACGAATGGATACTTGATCACTTATCTGAGGACCAACGTCTAATTAAAGTTTGGTAGTGTCTTTGGAAAACACTCTTTACTTGTTAATTGGAGTGATACTTGCAATTGTAGTTAGCGACTTATCCAAGTGGGAGACTCTTGGATTAAGTGTCTAAGGTCCTAACTAAAGTGCTATAATGTTGATGAATAAAAGTAAAGTCCTTTTTGGGTTTCCCTCAAAACCAGGAAATGGCTTGGATTGGTTAAAGGACACAGAGACAAAAGTTTTTGTGAATATATTATGTAATTAATATATTAATTAGAAATCATTAATTAATGATTAGTTATATGAATAATAAATTAATTAGAAATGTGTAATAATTGATTAATTATTAATCAAAATTAATTTGGAATTAACATGGGATTAATTGAAATTAATTAAAGGAGCAAGGGGTGAGTTGTAATTGATCATAATTGAGCAAGGAAAGGCAATTCTAGATTGTTCTATAAGTTGGGTAGTTTTATGGAGCCTTTTAGGGTTTCTAGAAGCCTCCTAATGGTAAATAAGGAAATGATTTAGATTGGAATTAAATCTATTATAAATCCTTTAGATTTTGCTTTGTCCCTACCTAAGTTACCTTGGACTATAAACAGAACCTCTGTGCATCTAAATTTCATGGCTCTCTCATGCCCTAAAGGGGAGAATGAAATTCTTGTTGGGTTTTAAGCACTATAACACTCCTATGGTGCACATGCAACCCTAGATGCTTTGGATCTATGTTTTCTCTAATTATACATGCATTTTCAATTTTCCAAATCATACATCATAAGTAGCATACAATAGTGGATATACAACATAAAAACTCATAGTTTGATGAATACCTCTTATGTAGTTTGAAGTTCTTGGACTTTGAAAGCTTTAGCACCTCAAGTGTGATGCCTCTAATATGTCACAAACACCAAATGCAAGAGGAGACTTGAGAGAATAGGCTAGTTAGCTCAAAATTGATTATCACTCTCTTAGAATGAATTGGCAACCGATTTTGGCTCTAGGGGATTGCTTTTATAGTGTTACAAAGGCTAGGGTTTCATCCATGCAAACCCTAATGCACCATGACCCTTCATATTACTTAGGCTCCATGGGTTAAATCTCCATAGACTATCCATGGACTATGATATTGGTTTAGCCCATTCTAATTAACCATGGATCATTGGCCCATACTATAAGAATCATTGATTTACTTAATCAGTCCCCGTATATTTAATTAGTCTCTTTTGATCACTAAATTAATTCCAAATTAATTCTTGATCAATCCTCAAATATCAATTACAATTTAGCTATTACAATCCTCATATGTCAATTACAATTTAGCTATTAAAAGTTTCAAAATATTTAACTAATAACTAAAACGATATCGACCGTTAGTCCGATGCCCCTTGCATGCTGCAAGTGCCTAACCCTACTCAGTCCCTTTGTGAGGGGATCTGTTGGGTTGTCCTCTGATGATACCCTCTTCACCACGAGGTGTCCTTCTACTTGATGTATTATGAAGTGGTACTTTCTGTCGATATGCCTGGATCTACCATGATCTCACGGTTCCTTGGTTAAGGCAACCGCCCATTCATTTTCGTAGAAAATCTCTACAGTCTCCTTTATGGATGACACAACTCCAAGGTCTCCGATGAAGTTTTTCAACCATATCGCCTCTTTCCATGCTTCGCTCGCTGCTATGTACTCCGATTCACACGTTGAATCGGCTACAGTCTCCTGCTTGGAACTTTCCATGTTACTGCTCCTCCATTTAGGGTAAACACCCACCTCGACTGAGAGCGCAAATTATCTCTGTCGGTCTGAAAATCGACGTCACAATACCCTGTCGCTCTCAAGTCACCAGTTCCACGGAGGGTAAGAACCTAATCCTTAGTCCTCCGCAGGTACTTAAGAATGTTCTTTACTGTAGTCCAGTGAGATTTACCAGGATTCCCTTTATATCTGCTGACCATGCTCAAAGCATAGGCCACATCAGGGCGAGTACAAGTCATAGCATGCATGATCGAGCCAACTGCGGAAGCATATGGTACTTGACTCATCTCTGTTGTCTCAGCCTGTGTACTCGGACTTTGAGTCTTACTCAGTTTGGTATTGCTTTGGATAGGTAAGTTACCTTTCTTGGAGTTCTCCATGCTAAACCGCTTCAACACCTTGTCCAAGTAGGTACTTTGACTAAGTCCTATTAGTCTTTTACTCCTGTTTCTCAATATCCTTATCCCTAGGATATAGGCAGCTTCTCCAAGGTCCTTCATATCGAAACACTTCCCAAGCAAGGACTTAATTTCCTGCAAGGTTGGAATGTCGTTTCCTATGAGCAGTATGTCATCAACATATAATACCAGAAAGCTTACTATACTCCCACTAGCTTTGACATATAAACAAGACTCATCCTCGCTTCTCGAAAATCCAAACTCTTTGACTTTCTCATCAAAATAAAGATTCCATCTTCGAGATGCTTGTTTCAATCCATAGATGGATTTCTAAAGCTTACACACTCTATTAGGGTACTTTTCATTGACAAAACCCTCTGGCTGACTCACGTAAACATCTTCAGCCAACTTTCCATTAAGGAAAGTAGTTTTGACATCCATTTTCCATATTTCATAGTCATGAAATGCAGTTATGGCTAGCATAATCCTTATAGATTTAATCTTCGCTACTGGTGAGAAGGTCTCATCATAGTCAACTCCCTAAGTTTGAGTAAAGCCTTTCACAATTAGTCACGCCTTATATGTGTGTACTTTCCCAACCATGTCGGTCTTCTTATTGAAGATCCATTTACACCCAACTGTCTTTCGACCCGATTCAATGTCAACCAAGTTCCAAACTTTATTGTTATACATGGAATGAATCTCATTGTCCGTCGCCTCTTTCCATTTAGCAGACTCGGGGCATGTCATGGCTTCCTTGTAGTTGTTAGGTTTATCCAGATTTATCAATGTACCATCACTGATAAATGTATCACCTTCAGTTGTTATATGAAAACTATATATAACAGGTGGAACACTAACTTTACTGGAACGTCTCAGAGGTACAGACTGGTCTATCGGTTCAACAGGAGTTTCCTCCTCGGGTTGATCGCCAGTGTTTGAGGTTCCTTCATCACTTAACTCTTGAAGCTCTTCAAGTTCAATTTGCCTCCCACTGTCCTCTTGGCATATGGGTTTTCTCTCTCGGAAAAATCCTCTCCTCGTAACGAAGACAACATTGTCATTCGATCTATAGAAGAGATATCCAAAGGATTTTTGTGGGTAGCCGATGAAAATACATCGCTCACTATGAATTTCAAGCTTGTCGTGAGTCTCGCGTCTCACGAAATCCTCGCAACCCTAAACTTTTTTGTGATCCAACGAAGGAACCTTTCCTGTCCACATCTCGTGGGGTGTTTTGGCAACCTTCTTAGTAGGGACTAGATTAAGGATATGGGCGGCAGTCTCTAAGGCATACCCCCAGAATGAGATAGGTAATGAAGCTCGACTCATCATGTAACCAACCATATCCACCAAGGTTCGATTGCGCCTCTCAGCCACACCATTAAGCTATGGTGTCCTAGGTGGCATCAACTATGAAGCAATTCCACATTCCTTAAGATAGTCTAGGAACTCGATACTAAGATACTCTCCTCCTCGATTGGATCGCAACATCTTTATCTTCTTGCCCAATTGATTCTCCATTTCTTGCTTAAACTCTTTGAACTTTTCAAAGGTTTCTGACTTATGCTTAATTAAGTATATATAACCATATCTGTTGTAATCATTAGTAAAAGTCACATGGAAGCGGTTAGCATCCCTTGTGGCGGTTCTGAAGGGTCGACACACATCAGTGTGTATGAGATCCAACAAACCTTCACCCATTTCACAAGTACCAGTGAAGGGTGACTTGGTCATCTTTCTAAGAAAACAAGATTCGCAAGTTTCATTCAACTTCAATTCGAATGACTCCAAAACTCTAGCCTTTTGGAGTTGGCCTATGTGCTTCTTGTTTACATGTCCAAGACGACAATACCACAAGCATTCCTTGTCCAAAACATTGGACGAATCAATATTCAACACATAATTTCCTAGGTTATTTACAACCATCATAGTTTCATATATACCATTACAAGGTAATGCTTCAAAATAAAATGTACAATTATAATAAGCATTAATACTACCAGTTTCACTATTAAAAGAAAAGGTAAAACCTTGTTTATACAAACTATGAAAGGAAATAATATTTCTCGCCATTTCCGACGAGTAACAACAATTATTCAATTCTAAATTTAACCCACTACTAAACAATAAAGAATAAACTTCAATCTTGGTGACAGGCGACATTTTCCTATTTCCCATGATTAAGTTTATCTTCACGTGCTCCACATCCCTACTTCCTTTTAGTCCCTGCACATCAGAACAAATGTGAAATCCACAACCTGTATCAAGGACCCAAGAATTAGCATGTGATGAGTTATTAGAAATAGTAGTGTAAATACCGGCGAAGGTGGGCTTTATCTTTCCATCCTTAATGTCCTGCAAGTATTTGGGGCCACTTCATTTCCAGTGCCCTTTTTCATGACAATGGAAGCACTCTGCCTCCTTTGGATTGGTAGAGGGATTAGCAGAACCAGCTTTGGTCCCACTGGAAGAGGATCCATCAAGAGACTTTCCCTTGCGGCTCTTAGAAGGAGCCTTCCTCTTCTTCCCTTTCCCATGTCTAATTGACAGAATAGGGGCAACAGCGGTAGGAGTAGGTATAACCGACTTGCCTTTCAAGTTGCTTTCTGCAGTTCTTAGAAGGCCTTGAAGCTTGCTAAGAGTGACCTCCTCCTTGTTCATATGATAGGTCATTCTGAGCTGATCATAACAAGCAGGTAAAGAATGTAGGATGATGTCAATGGCCAACTCTTCATCTAAGTTCACATTTAACTTCAGCAAGCGGTCCACATATCTCTACATCTTTTACAAGTAGGCCGGGATGGACTCTCTATCCTTCATTTTGGTTGTGATCATGGAGGCAATGATCTTATACCTCTCATGTTGATCACTTTAATGGTACCTTTCCATCAAATCTTGGTGCATTTCGAAGGGCCAGAAGTCCTCATAGGACTTTTGAAGCTTAGCAGTCATGGTAGCAATCATAATGCATGACACCTTAGTCACGTCCCTCTCATGAATCCTATATTCCTTGATTTGTTCGGGAGTAGCAATTTGTTCATCAATCTCATTCAAATATTTATCCAAGACATATTCTTTGTCCTCATAGCTAAAGTTTGACCCATCGAAGATAGTTCTCCCAACCAAATTCATGAGGGAGAATGAGCTAGAAGGGTTGGAGCCTGAAGCATTATTTGGGATAGACATCTAAAAAGAAAAAGAACAAAGTTCAGATTAGATGAGAATTGTTAATATAACACCCAAATGAAATATTAAGGCTAGGACCCAACACAATATTTTACAATTTGGAAGAGGGATGCCATAATCCAGTTGTAAAATATTTGAAGGTAGGTAAATGACGATTTACCAATTTCCACCATGAAAACGAAATTGATTATTAAGTTTTAATTGGATTGAAATTCCTAGATTCTTTGAGATTCATTGAACTTTTCAATGACATGTTTAAATCTTGATTATGCCATTCAAGTTTGTGACTGGGGTGCCGAGGATCACAAACAAGGTGTGAATAACCATGCAAATGTGCATGATACTCTTAATGTTACAAATCACCTAATCAATGTGTCCGTTAACCACACACGCTCCATTGATCTATGATTAACATCAAGCTACCCTTTGCCACCCTTGTTAGTCCCAGATTAGTGTGTCGATTAACCACACATTCTCCAGTAACGACTTAGCAAGGTGCAAAGTACAATTTCATGGAATAACACCATTTTCACATTTTTCCTAAAGTAACTAAGATTGAGAATTTAATAAAAGTTTACTTACTTTATAATTATCATTATACTTTTAACGAGAATTAATGTCCTATTCTACCCTTTCGGCTAACGACCCTCCACCAGTCAAGGAAGCCATGGGTGAGACTGGACACCCATCAAACCACCATTTTATAAGCGGTAACCTTATACCCCCCTTATAGACCGGCTTCGTGAATGAGGCCTACTAACGGTAAGACTGACTTGTCTTATATATATATATATATATATATATATATATATATATATATATATATATATATATATATTATTAACTTTTAATATTATAATAGTATAAGAGTTGAATTTTAAACTTTTAAAATTCTAAGGTTTTGAATTAAATGTTTCATTAGTGAGACTTTACAAATTCCAAAACTTGAGGGCAAATTTTGTAACTTTCAAAACTTTTGGTTTCCATAGCTTATGAACACTTATAAGTTTTAATGTTTATGAACGAGGATCTTCATATAACTTGAGGACAAGTTAAAAAACTCACTTCAAGAACAACTTAAATCAATTTTAGCTAACAACATTATCATATAATTTCACTATTGATCTAATCTAACTCATAGCAAGGCAATTCATATCAAATAATACAAATAATTAACTTATTATCTTAAAATTTGACAATTGTCCTTTAATTGGATGAGGATCATCATTAGCAAATCAGAAAATACAATTTTTATGATTACAAAACAATTTGTGGTAATGATCCTAATCCAATTCTGGCCAAAAACTCGAAATTCTACAACCAGAAGCATCTACCCGACGAGTGTATAAACTGGACTCGTTGAGTTGCCCTTTTACTGAATGGACTCGTCGATTCAGACATTGGAGTCGGCGAGTTCATCAGTCAGAAGCCAGAAAATCGATTTTTTCAGCTTTGAAAATTAACAAGCATCAAATATAACAGAAAACAATCATAGGCTCTGATACCACTGTTGGGTTTTAAGCACTATAACACTCTTATGGTGCACATGCAAACCTAGATGCTTTGGATCTATGTTTTCCTTAATTATACATGCATTTTCAATTTTCCAAAGCACACATCCTAACTAGCATACAATAGAGGATATACAACATAAAAACTCATAGTTTGATGAATACCTCTTATGTAGTTTGAAGTTCTTGGCCTTTGAAAGTTTTAGCACCTCAAGTGTGATCCCTCTAATGTTTCACAAACACCAAATGCAAGAGGAGACTTGAGAGAATAGGCTAGTTAGCTCAAAATCAATTATCACTCTCTTAGAATGAATTGGCAACCGATTTTGGCTCTAGGGGATTGCTTTTATAGTGTTACAAAGGCTAGGGTTTCATCCATGCAAACCCTAATGCACCATGACCCTTCATATTAATTAGGCTCCATGGGTTAAACCTCCATGGACTATACATGGACTATGATATTGATTTAGCCCATCCTAATTAACCATGGATCATTGGCCCACACTATAAGAATCACTGATTTACTTAATTAGTCCTCGTATATTTAATTAGTCTCTTTTGATCACTAAATTAATTCCAAATCAATTCTTGATCAATACTAACTAAATATTATACTTATAATGTGTTAATAAATCACAAATAACCTTATTCTTAAAAGTCCATCCTATCAAATTGCACTGGTGAAGGCAACCCAAAAGGACCATGCTACAATCGGGTCAAGTACATCCCAGTTATCGTTATGGGTTTAGACACCTAATCCAACAATTCTCCTTCTCTCTCTAAACTCTCCTTAAATCCTAGTGTTTCTTTTGCTTTGGGTGTGAACCATTAGAGGCTCGAACACTATTGGAGCTAGGTTTTCCATGGAGACTAATGAAGAATTTGATTAGCTTGATTAGGATCTACAAAAGGTATGTAACCCTTCTTTTAACGTGAAATTTGTTTTCATATAGGGTTTATAAGTTTTGTTGTTCAATAGTATGATGCATCAATAGTGTTATGAATTAGATAAAATTAGGTTGCATGTAGCCTTAAGAGTATAAGGATTTTTCCGCATTATTACATGTAAAACCCATCAATTCTAACACATAATTCCTGAGGATTCTTCGCCTACACATACATTACCAACAACTCACATAGCACACACAGAAAGCCATATCTCCTAGCAGGCACTCTATCATGCAACCATGGGTAGATCCTTAGCCTATCTTATAGCATACACACCATAAGATAACACATATAATAGCAAGTCAATCACAACATATAAAGCAAGTATGAATATTTTGGGAAATCACTTTACAAGCTCTGACTAACTGTACACATCGCATCTTCTCTTTTCTTTGATTGAAATGAATCTTTTCCAAAAATGCTTAGTAAAACTCTCAGTTCCATAGTTTGATTTTAGAATCCCACGAATGTTCATCCAAATCCCTAAAACCAGGACTTTGATACCAACTTGTAACGTCCCAAAAACCCAGGAAATTTTTTCGTTTGTACATAATATAACATCCATTTTTAATAAAGTTACATTTAGGATAAATCATTTGTCCATAAACCATTATTCAGAAACCAGAGTTATAATGAAGATAGTGCAAAATCTCAAATCATAAAGCTCCTGATGTGTGTATACAGTCAGGCCTTCGCAGTCTGATAAGTACCTGCAAAATATTTAATCCAAAAATGTAATCACAAAGCTTAGTGAGTTTCCCAAAATATCTCATACATCACGACATAACAATCAACTATGGGTTATCAACAACCCTATGGACTATCAATAGTCCTAGTGGGCTAAGAGCACTCCCTATGGATTAACTGCACATCACTCGGGTTATCAGCAACCCTGGGGACTATCAACAATTCCATGGCCTTTCAGCAGTCCTTGAGTTATCAGCAACTTAGTTCACATATAACAGTAATCAATAGATAAGACCCAACTCGTCAACATGTACATACTACCACACAAGCAAGTATAGTGAGAGGACTCACCTCACAAGTAGTAGCCAAACACCACAACTCTCACCCAGCAAGGACGGACCCTACGTGACACCTAACAACAATAAAGAGTGTCCCTATCAGTCTACACTCCAAAAATCTTAGTTTGACCCAAATTCAACCCATGCCAAAAGTCAATAGTCAAAGTCATAGTCAACAACCAACAATGTCAACCATCGAGCCTCACGTCGTGACCAGCCCTTGGTCACGTCGTGAGGGCACACTCGACCCGATTCCAACCCGACTCTCTCTAATTCATCCAACTCGGTCACAAACAACCCATGGACAAACCTCACGAAGAGAACATTCCTCTGTCATGTCATGAGTATAAAAGGCACAACATATGCGGGTTCTTTCATGGTGATGTCGTGACACCCTTAGTGTCATGTCGTGACTATAGTTTGAATCAATATTTCAATCATTTGAGTCCTTAATCCAATAAGTTATCAACTCCAACTTTCCAGAAGGCTTTATTCATGCTAAAACACCATAAAAATCATTGTTTTTTAAACATGCATGTCCAATGCATGTCTTAAACACAAGCTAGGTCAAAATAAAAAAAAAATAAGATCCTAATTTCAAGCATGGCGCCCAATAGATCATGAAAGATCATATCCATAGACCAAACTACTCTTGTAACAAAGTAGAATGATAAAGTTGCAAGCTTTATCACATCCCACAACACAATCTTCATTTAATGGACCAAAAAATAAGCTTAGAATCTAGATCTAGCAACTTATAAGCATAAAAGTGGAAACTTGAATCATACCCAAGGTCCATAAGATAGTTGGAAGCTAAGATCTTCTTAAGCAAGGCTCCAAAACTCCATCTTGAAAGAGCTTCTTTCCAAAATCCACCAAGAACTCAAAAAATGGATGAAAGAGGAGAAATGATGCTCAAAGTGGTGAAAGAGAGGCTAGGGTTTCTCCCAAGGGGTTCTAGATATAATGGAGGCTAATAAAATACCCTTAAGCGTGAATTCTTACCTTCAAATACCTTGAAAATCCTAAATTTTTTGTGGGTTTGGGTTGCATAGTTTTCTCCTTGTGACAGCCTGTTTATCACGTCGTGAGGGCTCTTAAGTCGTGACAACATTCCTATCATCTCATGATAATGGTTTTCCCCAAATTCCACACCAACTTAAAATAGATATAACTTCTTCGTTTCAACTCCATTTTTGACAATTTTTATATGCAGGGAAATGTATTGACGAGCCCCATAACCCTATATAATTACTTTTGGCTTAGTACATTTCGATCTAAAACCATAATCCACGCAAGAAACCCAATATACAACTTTTCCCACTTTACCATTTTTCTTCGAAGCGCAATTCGATGGCTTTAATCACTTAATCCAACATTATCAACATCTGACAGGGTCTAAACTCTATTCCCTTGAAGCCTAAGACTTTTATTTCATCCATTTACAGTCTGCTATCCCGATAATAGAAACATCTGAAAAATAAGTGTTACAATTTATGAATTTTATGATCCAAAATCATTTAGGCGAGTCAACCCTATGGTCAAACATACTTTATTGAATTTGACAATTTTAACCCTAAAACTCATATTGTTATAATTTTAAGATTTAACATTTCTAATTATTATTTAAGCCATTATTATGATTAAAAGTTAGCATGGCGGTTACGAGTCAGTCAGTTATCTAATCAATTTTCAGAATGACTGCAACATTTCTGAAGGATTGCACCGGTTCACATTTAGATGTTCTTGAATTAAGCATTTAAGCATTTCCTTCTTCCCAAAATATTGATATAGAATCAATGGCTTCAAGTTCTAATAACACATTGCAACCCCAACACCTAAAACTTACCGGTTGAAATTATCATCAATAGAATATTTAGATGAAAGCTCTCTACGAATCACAAGACCTCTGGAAGATCATTGAGAATGGATAAGCTAAACTATCGGATACATCATCTCTACCTAACCCCACAACAATTAAGCTATCTAAATATCTAAAGGGAACCAAGAAAAAGACAGAAAAGTATTTTTCTGCAGCAGCGGACGAGATGATCTTTGAAAGGATTTCCACTTCATCTAATTCAAAACAAGCATGGGAGATGTTACAAATTAAAGACGTACAATGGTCAGGAAAGAAAAGGTAAAGATAGTTAGACTTCAAACTCTGAGATGTGAATTCGAAAATATGCGTATGAAAGAGTATGATACAATAGAATACTATTACAATCGCATAATTCTACTTGTCATTCAAATGAGAATTAATGGCAAGATACAAGAATCATAGAGAAAATTCTTCGCTGTCTTAATAATAATGTTTAAGATTAAAAATGGGGCCATTAATCTTGACTTAAACACATCTCAAATAAATATGAATTTAAATTGTTTTGTAAGACCATTGAAAATGCCAATGTGGATAGCCTAATTATGCTGATCAGTCGGTGAAATACGATGATTAGCTTAAAAGACACTTGGTTACTCGTTGTCATAATTGTTAGTTTTAAATTTTAAAAAAAAAATTGTAAATAAAATTTAAGTGAGTATAATATCATTACAGATAAATATAAAGACAATATTACAATAAAAAGATTTATAATTAATGCATTGTGATTTCTTGTATTAGCCCAAATTATATTCTAGATATCGTTGCCAACCAAAGTTCTCAAATTTAAATACAGGTAATTAAGTAATTCAGCATAAACAAATAAACAAATATGTACTCATAAATAAACAAATTAAAAATCAAATGAATTTTCATGAACTAATTATTAAAACCAAGAAAAATAAACATAAATAAGCGAGAAAGAAAAGATGAATTCAATAATGAATGACATAAACATTGTACTCGACAACGGCATCTCCATTGGTAGCATTCAGAAAATAAGTCCGAGCTTCGGTATACCCACGAGCAAATCGGAAAACACCACTTCCACCGACCACCGGAAGCTCTCTCACCGGCGACATAATAGGGTTCCGACCCAATATACTCAAAGTGCTTCCATTATACCTTTCTTCATCAAATACATAGTTCTGAACCATCATAAAGCTCATGTCATTCAAATCCGCAGACGCATACATCCCTTGTGCTCTTCCCACCCTGGTAGAGTTTGGTTCTGGCCCCACCGTCAAGAGGTTGTCCATCATGATCACAGCCCCGAATCCGGTGGTGGAAGTGTTGGTGATAGAGGCTGCAGCCACCCTAATGGCGGTTGCATTTGGACCACCGACAACATCGTGGAAGAAGAAATGGAGGTGTGTTAGTTTTTGCTTCCCAAGTCGCAGCGCTGTTCTTGGCAAGCTGGTTGAGAAAGTTTGGGATTTTCCGGCGAGGAGGAGGGAGAAAAGGACGACTATGAAGGTAGTGGCGGCGGTGGAATTTGTTAAGAAAAGATTGTTGGCCATGGCGTTCTGTTAGACTGAGAAATGGAAAATCGTGGATGAAGATGTTTTTCCTTTGCATTGTGCTTGGGTATTTATACTTGAACAGGTACGAGTAAAGTCCATGGGATATTTTCTATTATTTTATTTTTACATATTTTCAAGCATGAACTTCTTTTATATAATTACAAGTGTAACAAATATTATTAGATAAATGTTTGTATTAATTATGAAAAGAAATGCATGTATCGAGCTCTTTTATGAATTACGCGTACGCTGTACACTGTAGTTTTGACTCGTCTTAGATCTCTAAAAACTTATACAAACACATCAGTTTGGTTTTTACAGGTTACTAAATGTTTGGATAAAATGAGATCTCATTAATTTGATTCATATAGAGTTTAAAGACAAACCATATCTACACTGTATTACAATTTATAAATTCTATTCGATAAAATCTAATAAATCAATTACTTGCATATATATGTATCTAAATTTATAATAATAATAATAATAATATACAGTTGCGACCATTTGAAGTTAACTAATTGCATGCATCGTTCATATTTGGATAAGGTCAATAAATTTTGCATGGTCGTGAAACCTTCAAATCATCAAAACCATTGACCTTCTCCATAGTCAACGAGTGTAAGCGTTTGACTTTTCCTTATGCAGTTATGCTATTTAACTTTATCCATAAAATAAAATGCACCAAATCAAATCGAATCAAAGTCCAAATAAGTAATTTCTTAACTATGCATTCTTATACCTCTTCTGGTGCACGAGAATTTTACCCTATAAATCCTTATGGGGCTGGGTTTGTCTTGTAAATGAGCGAACCTCGGTTGTTTGTTGAAATATTACGAGTATGTTTTCATTTAATTCGTTGCCGTTTCAAAAAAAAAACCTAATTTATAACCCGTGAGAACCATAATTACAAAATTAATTATATTTTCATAGTATAAACTCATAATTATTAATTAATTAATTTAAATAAATTATTAATTAAAAGATATTTTATTTAGTTTTATAAAATTATAATCATTGATTAAAATAAAAATATGACTAATTTTCAACATGTAATAAACAAATTTTATTTGTGAATAAAAGAAAAAAAAATAACGATATAATACAATGAAAAGATATATTGTCATGATCCATTTAGTTTGAAATTAGAAAGAGAAAAAATAAATTTGTATAATGAAAACCAAAAAAGATTTTGTTGATACTATTCAAGGGTTTAGAAAAAATATATTGTCAATTTGTCATGGTCCATTTAGTCTGAAAATGTAGGATAAATTCATATTACTTGTATATGGAGTTTTTTGAAAATAAAAATGTATATAGATGAAATTTTGTTAAAATACATATATACATGAAGAGATCAGCATAAATGTATAGACAATATATTGTTATTAATAATGTTTAAATAAACAGAAAACAGAAAAAACGAAAACAGAAAATGAAACAAGTGATATTCTACAGAAAAATGAAACATATGATATCATACATCAAATGAAAACAGAAAACAAAAAATAAATTTGTATACTAAAAGCAAAAAAGATATTGTTGATATTGTTGAAGGCTTTAGAAAAGATATACTCTCATAGTAAATTTATTTTGAAATTGTAGTATAAATTCATATTACTTGTATATGGAGTTTTTCGGAAATAACAATGTAGTTGGTTGGAGGTCATATTATATAGAAAAAAGAAACAATTGATATATACATAAAAGGAAAACAAAAATTGAATTTTTTTTTTATATAGGAAATGAAAACATTTATTAATGATGAGTTTGAATTGTTATGAAACATAAAAAGTAATGGATTTGTAGTACATTTTAGTATGAATTGCTGGAGGAGAACAAGAATGCAGAGAAAAAAAAAACCAAAGGTATCAGAATCATTATGGATGTTGTAATTTATATAACGCTGGTGAGATGGAATTGATTCAATTTTTATTTCAATTAAATATATTCCACACACACACACACACACACACACACACATATATATATATATATATATATATATATATATATATATATATATATATATATATGCTTTGGTTGTTTTGTTTCTATTAACTATTGTGTGCCAGAATGCACAGATCTGGACCACCGATTGGAATAGAATCAAAGGTAATGATCTGAGAGTCTATGATATTAGAATAGGATAACATGTACCATATAATCACACAAATTTCAGCATAAGGGCATTTTAGTCAATTAACCTATATTAAAAAGGAAAATTTTCGGATTTTTAGGAATAATTCATTCCTTTATTTTTAAAAATCTGAATATTTTAAATTAATTCAAATTTAAAAATTCGATTTTAGTATGTCAGAATGATAGAATGCCAACCATAAACTAATAACTATATTTTTCGATTTTATTCTGTCAGAATGACAGAATGTCAACCATAAACTAGTAAATATATTTTCGATTTTATTTTGTCAGAATGACAGAATGTCAACCATAAACTAGTAAATACATTCTGAAAGAATACACAAAATCGATTATTGAACTAATAATATACCAAATAATTACATTGTATGATTGTGATTCATTGAATAATAACAACATTCTAAAAGAATAACAAGTGTAATTCTTAAAAAATAACAACATTCTTAAACAGTGAGTGTGATCATTCTTTGATTCATTCTTCAAGTCTTTCCCATCAGGTCTTCAAGCCATTTCCATCACAAATTCATTGCGAAATATTTTGTAGTGATACACTTGTAACAATTGCACATTAAACATATAAATAATTAACATTCTATCAGAATTGTCATTCTATGAGAATTGCATTGCATGAAAGCCAGTTGCAATAGAATCCCGGCAAAATCATTCTTATGTGATTCTACCATAATCATTTTTATGTGATTATACCGAAAAAACAATTATGGCAGAATCATTCTTATGTGATTCTGCAAGAATATAATATTCTTTACACATTATGCAAATAGAAGAATAACTTAGATGCAAAAAATTCTTAAAGAATGAAATAGTTGAAGATGAAGATAACACCCGATGATAAGGTAAGAATGTTATTCTCAAATAATTAGCTTAATTATAAATTTTTTTTCTTTGATTTATTGATTCCATTATTTATAAATATTTATGCTAGACATGTAATTATATAAAAGAGTCAAATATGCTTTTAAGATGTTGTTTTTAGATCATGAATAATTGCAAGTGTATAAACAATGTGGTGATGAAGCACAAAGTGACAAAACATTACCACTTGCTTTTGGATCATCTCCAGCTTCCTTATTTGTGTCATCTTGACCTGAAAAATGTAAAACAAAGATTTCATTCAGTCCTTCATCATCACACGGTTTTACCAAAGAGACCCCTTGACGATAATTTCAGAAGATGTAGGTGAAGCAAAGGCGGCGGCGACGGTGAAGCCAATCGATTCTCTCCATCACGCTAGTCATATGAAATCCAAATGATGAAGAAAATGGAGAAGCAGCCAAACGTAAAGGATTAGATGCAATTATTGATTAAACATCGGAGAAAGAAAGAAGATGGGCGGTGGGATATCGGGTTAACAACCGATGGCCACCGATCGACTTCTTATTCTTAAATCTTTAAAGGAAAAATCCATGAAAAAGTGAAGAAAATTAAGAAAGAAATATACTTGGGGTTAAAGAACAAAAACCCAATGACACTTTGGGGCCATTCTCGAAGCTGTGAAGGAGGACAGAAGGCAAACAATTGAAATTGGAAGGATTTTGTTGTTGAATGACAGGATTCGTTGATACAGAGATGAATATCTTTCTTCCGATTATCAACCACAAAACCCTAAATATCTCAGTCAATTTCAATTCCACATGAATTATATTTTTTTATAACTCTAAAAACCGAATTTAATACAAAAAGTAATGAACACACCTTAGGATAGAGTAATGGAAATAAAAAGGGAACTCCTGTCTACTTTCTCCTTCCTCCTCTGTGTTGTCGTCCAGAGTCGCCACTTTTCGCCGTCTCTACACCACCATCCGCACCAGAGGCAGCGTCATAGACAAATGATATAAAAGACTTTCTTCGTAATGTGGAATCTTCACCAATTAGAGTCCGCTTACTTGATGAAGATAAGGGTTAGGGTTCAGTGGTCATTAGCCGATTGGTAAATTGAATATGAACAGAAAGGAAAAGTGAAAGAAGTCGTAATAAACCCGTGGGATTCTTATTTCGTATCCTGTATTGACGACCGATTGAGGAGGATGAACACCAATGGCGGCTAAAGCCATTGGTGGCCGATTTGAGTTCGAGGAAAGTGAATACTCGAATAAGAGAAACTAGGTCAAATATATTGATTTTATTTCCTTAATTGCAGGATTTTCAATTAAATGATCCCTTTATTAAAAAGTACAAAATGTCCAGAATACCCTTAAATGATTTATTTAATTGTTTATTATTTCTTGAGTTCTCATTGGTGCATTTAGGCACACAATACTTGCTAAAAACATTTGAATCTAGCTCTCTCTCTCTCTCTCTCTCTATATATATATATATATATATATATATATATATATATATATATATATATATATATTAAAGGGGTGTGATGTCTGCAATCAGCCGAGCTCAAGTAAGTGATCCCTAGAATACCCATACATATTGTTATGTTATTTGTTTTGCATGCTAGAAGATAAACATAGGGATATGATCATGGTTGCATGCTAGAATGTCTATTAGGAGAGATGCTAGAATGTGTTGGTAGTGATTGGAAAACTGAGATGGGAGGAGGTAGAGTTATAAGTGCTAGAGTTCAACCAACAAATTGATCTTTATCCGTTTCGCTTCCTACCTCCCAACAACATTCTTCATCTTTGAAGTTGTGTTCATCCATGAATCAAATAAGTACTCGTTCATGATGAAATTGAAGGCAGATCCAAACCTGATGAATTTGATTGACTTTAGAAATCGTAAGTGGTTCCTGATGAAATAGATGGAGGAGATTGTCCAATCTTCTTCTCCATCACGACATCATCAGAAACCCCAAATGGGAGCGTTAGATTAAATGCCTACAAAACCCAATCGAAAGCATCATTATGTATCAAAGTTAAGTTTCTAGTTTCGATTTGGGTTAGGGTGGCTGGTTTCCGACAAGTGTATGAAGGATTTTTGGGTTCACTGGAGATATATATGAAAGGAGGTGAACAGGGGGTTGATTGATGCTTTCTTGTGAGAGAGAGAGAGAGAGAGAGAGAGAGAGAGAGAGAGATGCCTAAGTCAGGGGTTTTATTTATTAAGATAGATTTAAATAAAGAAAATCAAAAATAAATTAAAAAGGGTATATAAGCTTTTTTTATGTGGGTGAATGACTATTTGTTAAAAGTTTTGAAAACGCAGGGACAAACTATGAGGTTTTTTAAACTTCGAGACTATATCCCAGATTCCAAAAAAACACATGGACCATTTATGAGGTTTTATCATTTAAATTTTATAGTTTCTATCTACATAAAGTTATAATTTTGTAATGATAAGAAATCATTGATTTATCACTCACGTTCCATATTTCCAATTGACCTATTCAGGGATCAGACGTGGATACATTCATATAATCTATGTTCCATATTCCCAATTGACCTATTCAGGATAAGACGTTGATGCATTCATATAATATCTATAAGGATCTACGGGGATGATGTCAATGATTTAATGCATCAATTGACTATAAAATGAATTAGGACTACGATCCTTGGTGCCTTTGCCATTGTTTTCATTCCCAAATGAATTTCACAAAGATATCTAGATCCAATTATGAATCTTACGAGGACTAAAGAAAAACGACATGAATCTAAAACAAAAAGACCACAAATTGATTTAGGTATCATCATTCATTGTCATACCTCACAATCATGTTTCTCATTCCATACCAACCATTTATCTCCTTGTCTTCGTATTCCTATTCCTATTCATATTATGCCCAACCTTATTATAAAAAATCTGATATAATAATGATATATAATAATAGTACGAAAAATACATAGATCAAAATTTGTGTTATGCCCAAACTTATTGCAAATCTTATTCTAAACATGCAAATGCTACAAGCCCATTGGGCCGAGTATCTTATAGCCCGAATCGATATAAAACGTCACACGCTGCAAATTAGGGTTTTATACTTCTCTTCACCTGTGTTTTCTCGAACTAGAAAGAAGCAAGATGCCGGCCGGCCATGGATTGAGGTCAAGAACAAGGGATTTGTTCGCAAGAGGATTCAGGAAGAAGGGTACTATCCATCTAACAACTTACCTTAGAACTTATCACGTCGGAGATTACGTTGACATCAAGGTTAATGGCGCCATTCACAAAGGTATGCCGCATAAGTTCTACCATGGTCGCACCGGTCAGGTATGGAACGTCACCAAGCGCGCTATCGGTGTTGAAATGAACAAACAGGTCAGTCTAATTCTCCCACAAATCTCTCCGATTTACTAATTCCATGATCTGTATTCACACTAATGCTCAATGATACTCCGTTTGACGAATTCATCGTTTAACATTCCTTACATTTCAACAATTCAACTCAATTGATGCAAATGGTAATCGTATTCGAGGTAGTTCATTAGGATAGAACCCTAAATTAACTGTTTCTCAACTTTCTTAGACGTATATTCATCGTTTTAACGGATTCTTTGAAGTTCGATATTGTAATTAACATGCCCATGTGATGCAGGTTGGTAACAGGATCATCAAGAAAAGGATTCATGTTCGTGTGGAGCATGTGATGCCATCAAGATGCACAGAAGAATTCAAGCAAAGGGTTAAGAAGAACGATGTACTAAAGGCTGAAGCCAAAGCTAAAGGTGTAGTGATCAGTACAAAAAGACAACCTTTGGGACCAAAACCAGGGTTCATGGTTGAAGGCACTACTCTAGAGACAGTGACTCCCATTCCATATGATGTTGTCAATGATCTCAAGGGTGGATATTAAGTCAGAAATCTTGTTTCAGGTTCTTATGTTAAATTTTGTTTCTTTTTGTTTATGGAATTGGGTCTCTTGATCTGTTTTCTGTTAATTTTTATGAGGATATTAAGAATTGGTTCTAGGGTTCTGCTGTGTATTCAACACGTGAAGGTTTTTTTTGTTATCCGTTCATATCCGGCTTTTTTGTGCTCTTAATTTGCATAGGTTGTTCATATTTTCTAATAGGAATGTAAACATTTTAACACGTCTATTAAATTTATAGGGAGCAATTTAGATATGATCTTATATTAAGCTACATATGATCTTATATCACGAATTGACAATTGAAGCATTCTTTGATTTAGCGTCCCATGGAAAAATTTGGAGTTTTAATCTTCTTGAACTCTCCATATAAATTATAATCTTTGTCTTGTCAATCTTTTCAATCATGTTCTAAAAGTTCTTAATCCAAGTTGTCCTGATATCAAAATGTGCTTCCAAATCCATCAAGAAACGTTATTAGTACAAGTAATACTCTTGTAGAAAAATACTACAAAGCATTTTAAATTGGGGATATTAACTATGTAGCACAATAAAGTTTCGTGTTTGTCTCGGATTGATCATTCATGGTTTTTTTTGCACAACATGTCATGAAAGTTATACCTATTAAAAAAGCCCTATTGTTAAAAACTAAGTTGAAATCAAATTAACCCCTTAGTTGACATGGTGTTGTGACAACAAATAGGCAATGTCCTTTACACATAGATATTATAAGTAATTTTATTTTTACATATTTCAGCTTCAATTGCAATCTTACACCTTGTTTGACATTGGAAATGTGCACCTTTTACAGACTTGTATCACAATTACAAACGTAACTGAGTATTTCACGATGTTTTGGCCTTTGATTGTTTGATTGCTCTTAATGTTTGGATTTCTGCTTTGAATTGGTGGTTTCTGCTCATTAATCGTTTGATTGCGACGTTGATTCCGTATGACATTGATCCATTATAGACGATTCCGGTACCACCTTTTCCGATTATGTTTTCGTCTCTTAAACACATGACGACGTCTTCTGCTTTGAACTCTAACCTTTGGAAAGCTGTTAGTTTCCATGGTTTTGACTTTTGGATCTTGTTCTTCCGTTTGATCAGAATTGCGACTATTAAGAATTGCATTTAGTATGAAATTTCAAATGGCTAATCCCCTAAAATATGGCTTTGAAAACTTCGATGAAGAAAATGAGAGGAGAGACTTTGTTTTAACTCATAATCAACATACAATTCGCTTAACAAAATTCAAAGAACTAACGTATGACTAGTGTGTCTTAACTTTTCTAGCATCTCTCGCGAGTTTCATTTTAACGCGATTCAAAGAAGAATACTGGAAACGGTGATAGTAATATATGTGAGGATTGAGGAAGTTGATAGTAATCTATGTGGGTCAGTAAATAAGTAATATATGTGGATGCCTCATAAGAAACATATTTCGTTAACTTAATCCATTTTTGCCATGCAGGATGCCAAGTTAGTAGAGCTAACTTGAAAGTCTGTTAGTTTTAACGCCAAACTTTTATTTAACAGGTAAAATTCAACTTTTATAATCTACTGTGCAAAATAATAATAATAATAATAATAATAATAATAAAACTCTTCAATGACATATCCGGAACAAACACAAAACTTAATTGTGCCATGGTGTCATTTTCCCTCTTAAATTGTGAAACACTTAGGGTCGTTTGATTTGCACTTACCCAGTCTGGTCAGAGCTGACTGCTGACCTGGTCAGTAGTCAGACTGTTTGATGGGCCTCTATTGTGGCTGACTCGGTAAACAATCAATGACTAAGGGGCTGACTCGGTCCAAAAAAAAGAGGCTGACCGATACAACAAACAATTTCTTCTCCTGCGCCCTAACAAAAATCGCCGATCGTTCTTCCCTTCCTTCAATATTCAGTGCGACAACAAGCAACAAGATTTCTCCTCCAACTTTCGGCCACTTCACCTCCTGCGCCGACGACGACACAGCTCCGCCGACGACGACACAGCCTCGGTGAGGAACTCGACTGCAGGTAACGTTTCTTCGTTTTTTTTTTCCTGAAATTACAAAACCCTTCATGTTTGCTGTCAAATTGATGATTTCATTCTGAAATCAAAGTTTGAAATTACTTCTTTCATTATTCTTGGATTCAATTAGAACGAAGGGTTAGCATGAAATCAATTCATAATGTGTTTTTGTTTATGAAATCTGATTTTATCTATATGAAGGAATGAATATTTGTGTATGAAATTTGTATGAACTAATCTGTGAAATCACAGCCCCTTATATAGTTGTTAAATCGAACAAATTGTGTACTTTGTTTATATGATATGTTTATGTGCATATGTGTGTAAGATCAAAATGCTCAAGACAATGATCAGAATTTGTTACATAGGTATATGTGTATTACCAAACTGATATATGAGATCTTGTCTTCAAGTTATGTATTGTGTGTATATGATATCTCCTAAGTCTTGTCTTCAAGTTGTTTTATCTTTAGGTTAAACAAAAGAATATATGTTTTATCTTATTGACATCAAGCAAATAGTGTTAGCTATTTGTAAATGTATGTTATGTTGATGATTAGCTTATTACATTTATGCTTGATTTATTTGTAAATGTGTGTTATGTGGATGATTAGTTTTTTTTTTTTTTTTTTTTTTTTTTTTTTTTTTTTTTTTTTTTTTTACAATAGACATGACAGATAAAAGAATTAGGGTTAGTTGGAAGTCGGAATTGGTGGACAAAACTTTTTTGGAAGCATGTATACAAGAATTAACAAGCAATGGTCGGGAGGGTAGTGGACTAAAAGCAAGCTCATGGGTTGTGGTCGCGGAGAAATTGAAAACATATCATAATTTTATTGTCGACAAAAAACAAATGAAAAACCGATACGACTATTTAAAAGCAAAGTATACAGTGTGGTTAAAACTTAAAAACAAAACAGGAAATATATATAATCCCGTAACGAATTCTTTTAACATGATTAATGAAGAATGGGAAGCGGAAGTGAAGGTACATTTATACATATTTTTTAAAGTAGATTATACTTTAATAATATTTATTAAATTTGTCAAACAGTTGAACAAGTATGTAGATAAGCTGAGAAATGCACCCCTCCCTTGCCCTGAACTTTGTACCCAACTATTTGATGGGGCAACCTCGACCGGTGTTCACAATTGGGGGCCATCTTCGACATTACCTCATCCCAATGAAACCTTCAGTACACATGATTTTGAGGATATAGAGATGGATGAGCCAGCACCTCATGCAGATACCCCAAGCTCAACAGTACCTCAACCTACTAGTGAAGAATCATCTGGGCGGACAAAAAACAAGGGGGGCAAACGAAATGGTCCTAAAGAAACCACACTTGATGATGAGTTGAAAGAAGTTGGAAAAGAGATTATCAAGGCTGCACAAGCATTCACCGAAGCAAATAATCTTGACAAGGAGATGGATGCTTGTATGGCGCAGTTGACAAGCTTGGAGTGGGGAGAATATGATCTGAAATACACCACTGCTTTTATGTTATTTGCTGAAAGTGCTGGTAATAGGAAAATTTGGTTGCGCCTTAACTTGTCAACTTGTGAGTCGTGGGTAACAAATGCGGGAAGAAAGTTTGGATTAGTTGGTTGACTTTAGTACTTACATGTTACGTTTGACTTTAGTATGTTATGGTTCATTGTTTGACTTTAGTATGTTATGGTTCATTGTTAGACATTAGTATTCTATGGTTTAGTTATGTTATGGATTGTTTTTCTTAGGTGCGGTTATGTTATATGAATTTATATGTTATGGAATGTTATGTTTTTCGTATTTACATGTTACAGTTTGTTATGTTATGGATTGTTATGTTATTGATTAAAATGTAATTTGTATTTGACATCTAACAGGACACATGGATAAAGAAGGTGACTTTTTATATTTTCTTATATTCTCATGGTATTGGTTGATGTTGGTCCGACAAAGGCAAAGAATAATTAAAAGAATAAGAGCTAGCGAACAGGTAGCAAAGGGATATGTGTTTATGCAAGATTTGATACACAGATGTCCTATACAATGTTACGATATGATACGTCTTTCACAAGATGCATTTGTACTATTATGCAATCACTTTACACAAAGAAATTGGTTGCAATCTAGTAGGACGATAAGCGTTGAAGAGAAGATGACTATGTTTTTACATGTTATAGGACATAATGAACGTTTTCGAGCCATTAAAGAAAGATTTCATCACTCCACACAAACGATTCATCAATGTTTTCATGAGTTCTTACGTGCAATGATGTGTTTTGCACGAGAAGTTATAGTACCAACCTCGTCTAATTCAACAAGAAATACCTCAGAACGACATAGACGGCTAATGCAGATATTTCCCGGAGCAATAGGTGCACTAGATGGAACACTTGTACATGCAGTTGTGCCTGTTGAACAACAAACTTGTTATAGGGGAAGAGGAAAATGTGAATGTTATCAAAATGTAATTGGAATTTGTAATTTTGATATGATATTCACCTTTGTATGGGCTGGATGGGAGGGTAGAGCACATGATTCTAAAGTTTTGAAAGAAGTTGCATTTAACCCAACTTCCAGATTTCCATTCCCTCCACCAGGTTTGTAACTTTACTATATGTTTTATTATCTATATTATTTATATGATAAATTTGTCATACATCTACAGATAAATATTACCTTTGTGATGCCGCATGCACCAACACCCATGGATTTATGGCCCCCTACCGCAATACTAGGTATTGGTTAGCCGGTTTTCGAAGAAACAGAGCTTTGACTAAGGAAGAAATGTTCAATCATGCTCATGCACAACTTAGAAATTACATTGAACGTGCTTATGGTGTATTGAAGGCGAGATTTCCAATTTTAAAACAAATGGCTCCTTATCCTTTTCCAGTGCAAAGAGACATAGTCATTGCTTGTGTTGCGGTCCATAATTTTATAAGGAAATACGATATTGAAGATGAATTATTTACGAACTTTGAACAAAACACTATTGTTACTCATAATGTGGGTGGTGGAGGAAATGAGGGTCAAAACATAGAAGACATAGAATGGGGTTCAGAAACCGTTAACTATATGACTATTTTGCGTGACCAAATTGCTAATCAGTTACTTTCAAATGGTTCACGTTAAATGGTGTACTTTTTTTTTATTATGTATGACAATTTGTATTTGGATTTTGTATTACAATTTGTATTTAGATTTTAATTGATGTATGTTTAATTTGGATTTTATATGATAATTTGTGTTTTCATAATTTTTTTTATCCAGCACAAGAGACAAAACAAGGGTAATATGGTTATTTTTTCATTCAGCACAACCATTTAGATAAATAATCAAACAACATAAACTCAGTCAGATATGGACTCAGTCAGCATTTTTAACCCAGTCATCTCTAACCCAGTCAGCAACTATCAAACGACCCCTTATTCTCCCTATATGATAACAACGTTGTTCATACACGTATTACTCTTCAACATTTTAAATAGTGAAACACTTATTCTTTCTCTATGATAACAACAATTGTTCGTACAAGTATTACTCTTCATAAAACCGAAGGATCTTAAATGGAGTTAATCCCATGTGATCTTCCCCGATCACTACTAGTTAGGGATGAACATTTGAACTGGTTCGAGAACAAGACATGTGTACCCATACTAGATTTGGTTTTTAGAGTAGGTTTGGTTATCGATTATTCGAATCATGCAAAATTGGTCCGGGTACAAAACCAGGTAGGCCCGGTCTAGGTCCACAGTGTATTTGTTTTAAAGTAGTAGATTTCGTAGGGTTTCAAAAAGTTGTATCGGTCCAACGGGTACAAGAACCGAAAAACTTAGACCTGGACCTAGATTCGGACCTAGACATGGGAAGCCTTAATAGGTCTAGTCCATAGTCTACTATTTTTTGTCAAACTTGGTCCAATCAAAATGCTCACCCTAAGACCCTTTATTTTCAATAGTTCCATTCTAATCATCCGTGTTTCTTGTAGACCCAAAAAAATTAATTCCTTGAACCGAACAAGATTCATCACCACCCGCCTTTTATATTACATATATTTAGGGTTATTAAATTCATTTATCTCCGTTTCCACACCAATACTCTATTAATTTTTGTAAATTTGTTTTGATTCATGTCGTTTCCTATCCCAAAGCTCCCGCCACTTCTAAAAATCGAATGAAACTCTTTATTAAGGGCATGATTGACGTTTTTCTTTCGACTTTTTTTTTCTTTTTCTTTTCATGCTTTTCTTTACGTGTAAAATATAATGTAGCTGAAAACAACGAAACGTGAACATCTCCAACAACAACATCATGCTTGTGTTTGTCTCCATCATTACCATATACTCTTGGACTACCATTGGTCATGGTTGTCATACCACATATGCTTTGACATTGAGGTCTCAGGGTTTTTTTTTTTTTTTTGGAGGGGGGGGGGGGGGGGGGGGGAGTTATAATGCACTCTATGAGCATTACTACACCCCAAGATGTGGTAAATTTTTTAAACACATTAGATGTCCACACACATTAAAAAACACTATCTATTTTGATCAATACCATTCTTTTGTTGAATTCCTCTATACCCGGTTTCATCTCTTTAAAAATCACTTGATTTCTTGAACCGAATGTTTAAAACATCATTTCTCATATGTTTTTTTTTGATCAAGATTCATTTAATTTTGATCATTAAAATTTATATAATTAATGTCTAAATATACATACACGATTATGAAGGAAACTGTATTTTATTGATTTTAATCGAATAACCCAGATTTTTAACTATTGGTTTTAAAAAGAAGTTTTTTAGAATAAAAATATATTAAAAATAAATATGCTACATTATTTATTTATCCTCTCTAATAACAAAAAGATAGCATAGAGAAAAGTGTTTAGGTGGTATACGGTATTCCCTTCCATCATACATAAATGGAGCAGGGAAGATTTAGTTGTTTAGTTGACTGATTTTGGGATAAAAATTTTGGTATTTAGTTGACTTTCTTTTGTTATATGCACATCTCGTTACAATATATTTGCGTAAAATAATAATTGTTTTAATCTAATAAAAACGAAAGACATACATGAAAACATTATGATGATATTTCTATGTACTTTACATCTATTTTGTTGATTGTTCTATTGGATCTTGTAAATAAAAAAACATAATATAGGGTTTATTTAGTTTCTTTTTATTAAAAATTTTATATGTGTGAATTACATATTTGCATGAAAAGATATATTAATCACAACTATTTGCATAATCCACATCATCTCCATTAAATTATCATTTTCGTCATCTTCTTGCCGTGATTTGACTACAGATGTTTTGATGAACATTGAATTTACTTCATATATTAACATTATTACATAATTAATAATAAGATTATTATCATTATCATTTTACGATCATATGTTCCAAAAAAAAAAAAAAAAAAAACTGTTCTTCCACAAAACAAAAGAAAAAGGTACCAACCACTCTCTATTCCTCCAAACTCCATTATATTTTCTAACACAAATCGGTTAACCTACTCTTCATTAATCTATCTCCTATATATACATTCTTCCACTCAACATTCTCTCATCACCTTCAACACCTCTCCCTTATTCACATTCTCTCTCTACATCACATTTTATCATTCTCTTTCTCTCTCCAAAATGGAAGGCGAGTCAACCGCAGTCAACATTACCGAGACACCCAAGGAAAGGAAAGGGAAGGCACCACTTTTGGCACCACCATCGTCAAGTACCATCAAACCAATTGTTCAAAAGGCTCCTAAGGGAGGGTACAAAAGAGGGTTAGCTGTATTTGATGTGGTTCTAAGGCTAGCTGGTATCGGAGCTGCTTTAGGAGCTGCGATAGCCATGGGGTCTACAGACCAAACTCTCCCTTTCTTCACTCAGTTTTTCCAATTCAAAGCTCAGTTTGATGATCTACCAGCTTTTACGTAAGTCATAATAAAAAATAAAACCGACTAAATTTTTTACACAACTTCAATTTTATTTACTTTATAATATATTCTCTACTAAAAAAATCTACGATATTAATATCAATATATTATATTATGTATGACAGATTTTTTGTGATTGCTAATGCCATCACTGCTGCCTACCTAGCCCTCTCGATCCCTATCTCAATTGTATGCATTATTCGTCCTCAATTGGTGGCTCCAAGGGTGCTTCTTATCTTCCTTGACATCGTAAGACATTTTTAATACTATGATATTATACATTTGTGTCACTTTTATATTATTCATTCTTTATTTTACTATAAGTATTACCATATAATTATTAACTAGTGGAATATTTATGATAGGTTATGGTTGCTTTGACAACATCGGCAGCCGGTGGTGCTGCATCCATAGTCTACTTGGCCCATAACGGAAATTCAGATGCAAATTGGCCAGCGATTTGTCAACAATTTAATGATTTTTGTCAGGAAATTAGTGGGGCAGTGGTGGCTTCTTTTCTAGCGGTTGTTGTCCTCATGTGCTTGATCGTTTTATCTGCATTTTCTCTTTAAAAAACACGAAATGTTCTTCATGGTTGCATAGTTTGTCATTTTCATGATTTGTGTTTCAACATTGATCGATATGAGTGTGAATTGAAATTGTTGTAAAGTTGTTTATCAATGGAATTGATCTAGTTGTTTGTTAACAACAAAACTTAATGTTCAAGAATGTGGTGATATAAATGTGGTTTAATTAACATATAAACCATATATTATATTTCTTGAAAAAAACCGATTAATTGCTTGTCAAAATAATCAAAACCCTAAATTTCATCATCAATTAATGCATAATTTGTAAATTTCAACTACTTAGAAATGTGATTTTTTAGAAATTATACACTTGTTATTTTTATATTTATAAGTGTGGACTGTGGTCCCTTTGATACATTTATAAATTCGACAAAAATGGTTTTTCTATGCTTTCACATGAATCTCAAGAAAAACACAAAAATTTCTTATACGTATTAGTTTAAGATTAAAAAAACAAACAAACAAACTTTTTTATAAATAGCGTCTTATTAGTTATTACTAAATAATCCAAAATAAAAAATAAGGTTTTATAAACACGACAAATGTCGATAAAGTATAAAAATTCATGGACTATTTAGCGCCAACAAAAATCATATAACCGACTTTCTTATCAGATTACTCTCTCTCTCTCTCTCTCTCTCTCTCGCTCTCGCTTGGGTTTAGGGTTTCCTTGGAGGGGTTGGATTGATTTCGATCGAATTCATCAGAGAGAGAAGATGTCTCAAAATGGCAAATTGATGCCCAATCTGGATCAAAACAGTACAAAAATCCTTAACCTTACTGTACTTCAGAGAATGGATCCTTACATTGAGGAGATCTTAATCACCGCCGCTCATGTTACCTTTTACGAATTCAACGTTGACCTCAATCAATGGGTTAGGATTTCTTTTTCTGTTTTAATTTTGATTCATTTAGCTTTTTCGATAGGATTCGTACGTGAAACGGCACTAGAACAATGGTAAACGTTAGCTATATACGATTAATTAGGGTTCTGACGCGATACGACAATATCGGCATTAGGTTTTCGAATGCAGTTCATGGTATTTGTTGATTATGTATTTGTTTATTTGATTTGTTTGTTATTTGGCTAAATGTTTGAGCAGGGATGAGTTGATTTAAGTTGATGCACGACAGATTTAGAGGAAGTATTTGGGGGAAACACTAAAATGGAACTAGGGATCTTAGACTTCGAACCTGGATTACTTACATTTTATGGCATCATATCCAAAATAACATTTTTCACATATCAAATGTAATGAAAAATTATCTCATTGTATATTATATTATTCAACAGCCAATATCGAGGATCACTCCATTATACAGAGAATTAGAATTCTACCTTTGTGAACAGATAACATATAGCCAACAGACAATAGTAATGTAATTATAAAGCTGTTCTCTTTAGACTCCAGGCACCTCACACCAGATCATTGGAGAAGAATATGTTAATATATTATAGTTATACAAACAACACAGATTATGATATTTCTGATCACTTATATAATTCATTCATCAATGGTGTTATTAACTTTTTTATACTTTTTCAGAGTCGAAAGGATGTTGAAGGGTCTCTCTTTGTGGTTAAAAGGTTGTTGTCATTGTGAACAATGCTATTTTGTTGATTATAAACAAAAATATGGATTCTTATTTAGATCTAATTGCAGGAATGCCCAACCAAGGTTTCAATTTATAGTAATGAATCGGCGAAATACAGGCAAGCTTCCTTCCACCTTTCTAATTGAGGCACTCTACTTTTTATATTTTGTTTTACATATTTTATTTTATTAACATTCCACAGAAAATCTAGTTGAGGATCTTTTAGGGGATTTTGAGTATGAACTTCAAGTTCCATATCTCCTGTATAGAAATCCTGCTCAAGAGGTCAATGGTATTTGGTTCTACAATCCACGTGAGTGTGAGGATGTTGCAAATCTTTTTACAAGGTATTTATTTCTCCTCCTTTTTCTTAATATCTTGAATATGCATATAGAGTGTTATGAGTTGGAATTGAGCTATCAAACTCTAGAGATATTTAAAGTTGTGAACTTTATGTTTGGATTGTTGAAGAGTATAAGTTTTATTGCTACTTTAGTATAATGGAATTGAAGAAGGAATACAATGGCTTAAGAATATCATAATCACACACATTTTTTTATTGATTTATTCAGGATACTCGGTGCATATTCAAAGGTCCCTCTCAAACCAAAAGTAAACAAAAGGTACCCAATACTATTTTCACTATTTCATTAAAATTTATTTACAATAACTATAATTAAAGTTTTATATATGTAGTGAATTTGAGGAACTTGAAGCTGTACCCACATCTTCAGTAATTGAAGGACCACTAGAACCACCATTTACCACTTCAAGCTCCACAGATATCCCTGAAGATTCTTCATTTGCAAACTTCTTTGGTGTATGTATTATTTCATCAACATAATGGTTTTTCTATAATTTTTCCTTTTATTTTATACGTTAATAACTAATTCCTTTCCTTCAGAATACCATGAATCTAGGACACCATCCATCCAACTCAGTCAATTCCATTCCACCATACCACACCTCCACATCAATTCCATTACATTCCCGTGTTGCATCTTCCCCTTCACTCAACCATACGCCACTCCAAATGCCATCCTTTCCTTCATCAACCTCCGGAATCGGAATCCCACTCCATGAAAGTCAAGACCAGGTCAACAACATCAACAATAACAGTACACGTGTCACTAATCTTATCAAACCCCTTTCTTTTTTTACACCCTCTCCAACTCCAACTCCAACTCCGTTGATGACACATTCCATTCCACCATCTATTCCAGGGGCTCCTGTTCAACCGCGTAGCCATGGGATTCCATTGCTCCAACCATTCCCCCCACCCACCCCACCCCCTTCCCTTACCCCTGGTTCCAGTTCTTCTCCAAATTATGGATCATTCAGCAGGGAAAAAGTCCGTGATGCCCTTCTAATGCTTGCCCAGGTATCTAAATATTCTAGACTACGTTACAAAAATCGTATGTGTTTTTCTGGCTTTTACCGTGTTTAGTCCAAAATTAAAAAATATTTTTCAGTTTTGGTCCTTATCTCAAGTTTTTATGTCAATTTTAGTCTTTATTGTATGGTTATAGGGGCCAAAAGTTTATATAAAACCTTGAAATAAGGACCAAATTTGAAAATGTTTCAGTATTGGACTACAAACGAGTATTAAAATCTATAAATTAAATTATGAAAACGGTCCATGTGCTTTTTTCTGATTTTTATTGTGTTTAGTCCAAAATTAAGCAGTTTTGGTTCTTATCTCAAGTTTTTGTATCGATTTTGGTCTTTATTAGGGGCCAAAAGCGAGATATGAAACCTTGAAATAAGGACCAAAATTGAAAAATGTTTCAATATTGGATTACACGCGGTATTAAAATCTAAAGTAAGTTACAAAATGGTCCATATGCTTTCTAATTTTTACTCCAAAATAAAAACATTTTTCAGTTTTGGTCCTTATCAATATGGTTTTGTATCACTTTTGGTCCCTGGGACTTTCTGAGTTTGGTCTTTGTTTCAAGGATCCAGGGATCAAAATCGATATGTAACCTTGAAATAAGAACCCAATTTGGAAAAGGTTTCAATTTTGGACGAAACACAGTAAAAATTATAAAACACATGGACCATTTTTTGTAATATACTTAATTTTTTTATCAAGTTGTATTTAAATCATTGGTATAAATTATGATGTGCAGGATAATCAGTTCATTGATTTGTTCCACCAAGCATTACAGAAAGTACACCAACAATGATTATAGTCACTGAGTCAGTCGATATGCGAATTATGTTTTTTTGCACCCCAATTGTTGGATGTGAGTCTTGATTGATGATGCCATGTTGTTTTGTTTTGTTTTGTTTTTTTGATAGAAATAGGAAGTTGGAAGTTGTTGGTTGGAGTCGATATATATGATATATATGAACTTTTGGGTGTTTTTATGTAGAGTTGTGTGTATTTAGTCTGGTTTATTTTTGGGTTTTGTGAATTGGATCTTGGTTGGTATATAAGTTTTCATTATGCTTTTTAAGAATCCAATTTTATTACGTCATTTTTTTCACTTATATATTTATGTTAAACATGTTTTATTTATTTATTTATTTTTGGATAGGGACAAGTTTGTTTCACGTACTGACAAATTCGGGTCACTCTATGTCTATGTGATGTTGAGATGGTGTACATCTCGACATTTGTTTATTTTTAGGTTCCTTAATATTTAAAGAAGTTTATTCTTTATCCAGTTTAATTTATTTTAAATTACTATTGTTAAAATCCCAAGCCTTCATCCTGTTCTTGTGCTTGTTCATCAACGATACAAAACATGAAATCCAAAGTTGGAAAATTGACCGGTTAGTCGAATCCATTGTTTTGCTGTTTTGCCTTTGATTTAAGGTGTTTTTTGGTCATTAAAGATTATTTAGACTTTTTTTTTTTTTTTTTTTTTTTTTTTTTTTTAAATTTAAAAATCTTCATTATTTATAGTTAATTTAGATAATTGATTAGAGATTTTATCATAATCAATTTTGATTATATAGGATTATGGAATGAATCTTATCTTCCTATCTGATAAGTAATTCTTTTTTTCCTTCAGGGTAGCAGTTTATCATAAAATATATGTATTGGGATCTTTTTTCTATTCTTTGTGTATGTGTTGGTTGTAGTAAACCTTTCAATCCAATCGACTAGAGATCATCATTGACATGCCATCAACACTGTTACACATTCTAAACTATAAACTTTTTTCAAATAATCACAAATTTTGAAAGTTTATTAGCTAAACCATTAAAGAAAAAGAATATAAATTTAAAAGGTTTAGATTTATGATACATGGTAAGAATATTATATGTAAAACAATGTTATAAACATGCGTCCTCATATGTTTAGCAGAAATGTTATCGTCGAACCATGAGTAAACTCACATAATCTAATGCTTTGAGAGAGGTTTAATGAGGTCTTTTCGATTCCAAATGAGGTCGGTTTTCAAAAACCCTTAGACTTATCACCCTCACCGCCTCTTTGTATTTTGAGATGGAGTTACCGAAATGGTTGATTAGATAATCGTTCATAAGTTTAAAGTATTAACTAAAGTAATAAAATAAAAATCTCGTTTTATATAACGTGAGTCTTGTGTTACTCATGAAAATGCACATATTGTTTATATTTTGATGATAGAGTGTGTGTGGTTAACCGACAAGTCATTACGAAAATAGAAGTTAATATCATCTGTCACTCGTGAAATTATAATGTTGATGGAGCGTGTGTGGTTAACCGACATGTCAATATGAGGATAATTTTATATCGAGTGTCACGTGGTTCTGGATGATTGATTCACCATCTATTCAATGATCTGCGACATTCCCCTCATTGAATCGAGATGAGCACAATCCAAGATTAACATGACATTGGATGCCAATGAATCTAAAATAATCTAGGAGTTTCATAAGAGATTGAAACTGACAAAGTGCATTGTGTACCTAAATAACTTTATGGTGTATTTGCGACATCCCTTTACACATCACAGAGCCAAATATGGATCCTAACCTTTGAAATAATTAATTACGCTTAAAATTTATTTTAAGAATTAATAAATCAAATGAGAATGAAATTAATATCGAATGTGATGTCTATAAGATAATCCGATAATCTCCTTTTAAGAACCTTGACAAGGATTAGATAGTAGGATGATCAATCTAGTCAAAATTTGTAGCTTGAGAATTATTCTCATAAACGAATAGAGAAATCATTCCTATTAGAAAGCTCCTCTTGGAGATCCTCCCACCACTGCATTACAAAACTATTCAAGTAAAACGGAATTTCATCAAGTTAGGAGTTGAATATGGTGATATTTAACTAGCTAACATATACATATAATCAGATCATTCTATTTTTTATATGAACATCTTGGAAATATCCATAAAGGAGTTGTATGGCATGTTGAGGTCCTTTGGGACTAACATGGCTATTGAAACTCCAACTTCAAAAATACTCCTACATTCTATCATGAATAGAAGTATCAAGAATAAAAAAGTTAGTTGCCCATGTGTAAAAGGCGGTTAGTGGTGATGTACCTAATCTGGCCCTAAACGCCAAGGACAATAGGAAGACTTATTCTGAGACTTTTTCTGATAAAATATTCGTTTCCATAACAAGAAAATGACCAATAAAGCATAAATGCCTAATTTTTCTGATGGATAAGACTGAAACATGGAGAAGATAATTTGATCATGGATTACGAGCCCAAGCTACTATCCATAGGATCAAATGACAACTCGTTCTCGTGAATGTTTAGTCTACAACCAGACAGTGTTGCAAAACTCGGCCTACTCGGTCGATTACTCGGAATCGGCCCTCCACCGAGGCGAGTAATGTCAACTCGGCCAAAAAACTCGGATTTAGTCAAAATCGGCCAAAAATCGATAAAACTCGGTCAAAAATCGGACAAACTCGGTCAAACTCGGGCCTACTCGGTCAAACTCGGCCAACTCGGTCAAAATCGGTCAAACTCGGTCAAAGGGTCAAAATTATCATAAAAAGAGAAAAAAATCAAGAATTTCAAGATTAATATGTATAATGCACTTAATGATTTATTATTTAACACAAACATGTGATTATTACTACATGTATATCTTAAATTTTCAGTAATTATCCACGTAGTGGGACAATTATGTGTATTTCAGTTTTTATGTATTCACATGTATCTAATTTTGGTTATATATTTCAATCAAGTTATGCTTTTCACTTATGATTTTGACATATATAATTTTCTAAAAAATATTTCTACATGAATTACCGAATCTGAGTACTCCCCGAGTACTCCCGAGTACTCGCTACTCCCCAGTCGGCCGAGCAGGTACCGAGTAGCGAGTTCTACAACCTTGCAACCAGATATGAAAATTCATAATATCATTGGAACATTACTTTCAATCCTTGAGTATTTTACTAAGGATAAAGTACTAATATTTGCAAGAATGTTTAATGACTAAAAGGGGGGTAAGAAGACTAAAACAAGGAGAAGGAAATTTGATCATGAATATCGGGCCCTTGCTACTATTCATAGGATCAAAAAACAATCTTTCTCCCAAATGTTTTAAGTCTATGGTTTATGATTAAAATTGTTTATACAAATTTCATAAGATTGTTCTGACTAATTTAAATGTGGAACAATTTATATGTTGTTCTATTTAAAAGAAAAGTCATAAAATCTATGAAACTAATATATTAACAATAATTCAAAACTGATTAGAATGTTTGAATCTGAAGTACTAATGTGGAATCATCTTCTTGGAACTAAGAATTGCATTACCAAAGATCTATTCAGAAGGATTTTAGAATTCATTTGACCACGAGTCTTATGATAAATGCAAGCCATGTCCTGTCAAGGTAGATAAATATTTAAAGGAATTGGCCTGACTAATTGTCTGTTCAGATTTGACCACAAAACGTACTAGTTCAAATACATCAAAAAGTTTGGATGAAATGTACTTGTCAAATCATAGTATCATTGATATGAATAAAAAATTGCATTACCAAAGATCCAGTTGGATAAGATTTTGGAAGTCATTCGACCTCAAGTCTTATGATTAATACAAATCTTGTTTATCAAGATATATGATATTTGCATCACTAAGTGATGTATATATCAGTTGAAATTAGTTTACACTAATGACCCCTTCAAAATAACCACAATACAAGAACAAGTTCATTAGCTTCGAAAGAGTATGAAGAAGAGTTTGGAACTTTTTAGGTGTTCAGAAATCTCATAAAAAAGTTAAGAATCAACTGGGCAAGAGGATGAGATACTTAGACTCTACAGGAATTATGAGCATCTTGATCAATAATATGTCGATCATCTAAGGAATTTTGAAAAGGTTTCATAAGTTTCCCCAAGCAGAACATTGCTATAGGGAGTGTAGTTGGATAGAGAAATAAATCATTCTTTGATTTGAGACTTGATGAGTCGTATTACGCTTTACAATTAATTCACGAATTGTACAGTGAACAAGTGTTATAAGAGTCATTGGTCTTGCACCAACTAAGAAGGTTTATTAGACACTCTCTGAAATGTGGAGTAAGGGCTCATCCCTTACTAGCACATATGAAAGTCTACAATTATGAGACTTATGTTCTTCGTAAAACGCTCAACAATCTAGGACTTAAATTATAGATTTGTTGTCTCGTTGGACATCCCAACAAGCATTTTGGATAACTACTTTACAAACCTTTTGAAAAAAATGTTTGTTGCTCGAAGGGAAGTCCTTCTTGAGATGAAGTTGATATCCAAAAGAGCAAGTGAGGGCCACACTAATCTTGATAAGATTCAATTCGATTTTTAATAGGTTAGTAAAGAAAACTATCATACCACCAACTCTTCCTAATAAACTTTATAGAGGATGTCATAGACCTAGTTATATAGAATCTATATTACTGAGGAAAATAAGTCACTGATTGATGACAATCAGAGTGTGCCAGATATTGAAAGTCATGACATGCCCTAAAAAGTTGCGAGAAGAAAGGATGACATGTAGAGTGAGAATCAATACATGTAAGTTTGAATCTTGGTTGATAAAACCTTTAACCTTAAAACCATAAGTGTTTGTGTATCTTCAAGAAGATAAAAAATAAGGATGGGTGCAAACACATTATCGAAGGAAGATAAAATGTGTAAGTTCATTTATGAACCGAAACAAGCATCTAGCAAAATGGAATTCTTGTTTTAATGACAAAATTCAAAGAGTTTTGAATTTAGAGAAACAAAGGTGGACCATAAGTATGTCAGTGCTAGTAGGAGTAGTTAGAATTATTATTTCAGTGAGAAAATTCAAGGATTTTTGAATTTAAAGAAATGAATAATAGCTATATAGATGTCAATGTTAATGTGAGTATCGTTTTCACTCTTGTATTGTATAATACAAAATTTATAGTAAAAGATGTTCCAACTTACCAAGTGTAATAGCGTGGATTAACTTGAGAATTGATTCGCCTCGAATAATATGCGATAAAAAATTGTAATATCTGGTTTCCAGGTATGAGTCTTATGCTTCAATCTTGTGAATATTTGGTGGCCACGGCGTGGTAAAGGAGGATCACCATGACTTGGAAACGTCTTATGAGTCGCGATCATTTTTAAGCAGCCATGAAGTGGTCATGTATTGGAGCGAAGTGGTAACAGATAGGGATCAAAACCCTAAATCTCGGGCCTTGGGCCCTTAGCCTCCATCCCCTCTAAGTGCTTAGAACCAAACCCTAATCCATCCAGCTTCATATTTGAGCTTCATTTGATGTTTTTAACTCTTTGAAGGAAGAATGAAGAAATTATGGAGTTAGTTAGCAGCAAACAAGCGCCAACTTAACCTCTCGTGAATCTGTTGGACCTTTGTAAGTGTCCATGTTCTTTTCTTGATGGTACTAGCTTCATAGATCTCAGATTTATGGTACTTTGAGTCCTTTTTTTATGATCTTGGTTGGAGTTTATGGATGAAATCTAGATAAAGTTCGTAAATTTATCAACCTTGAGTGTATCTTGAGTGTTTTATCTTTCAGATGTTGAAATTGAGAGTCTTTTGGAGTCTTGCATGAGAATTAGGTCACCTTTCTCTCCTTTTTTGACCTAGTTTTGGGAAAGACATGCATTGGACATGCATATACATAAAGTAAGCATTTTTTAAGGTTTTTTGGAATGTGAGGAAACCTTCTGGAAAGTCTGAGCAAAGGACTTAACAGATTTAGAGCTTATTCGATTAAGATGTCTTGGTCCAGAAACCACAACATGGCATGGTGCTCTCCACGACGTAGTAATGGGTTTTCACGACTATTTTGTTGTGTAGCTGCCACGACATGTCCATTAGTTGGCTACGACGTGGTGACTTGCTGAAGTTGATTTGGACTATTGACTAGTTTGACTTTTGGTCAAACTTGGGAAGATATTGAGTTGCAGACTAATGTATTGTTTGTGATTGGTTTAGGAGGTTGGTGTAGCTGATTTGGTGAAGATTTTGAGAAGTGTATGTCAGTTCTTTGATCAAGTAAGTTTTCTCACTATGATATGTAGGACACTAGGTGTCATGTATGTTAGATTGTTGTGTGACTTTTTAATGAAAGACTATGGTGGGATCACAATACTTGTATGAAAGAATGTGGTTGGATCACAACACTTGCATGGGATACCATTTCATGAAAGACTATAGCGGAGATGTAGCACCAGAAGTGTCTGTAAGACAATGGTGGGATCATAGCATGCATATAGGTTGAAATATACCCCTAGGGCGGGGCCCACTGTTATGTATGTATGCGGTATTTTGGGGAACTCACTAACCTTTGTACTTACAGTTTAAGTTTTAAAGGTTTCAGGTACTTCAAGTTGCAAGTGAACAGAGCCAGCTTGATTGCATTGCATCCACTGATGATTTCCGCACTACGAGATTTTGGGATTTACTATGATATTTTATGAAAACAATACACTTATTTTTTAAATTATTAACTTGTGATGTTTATGGAAATAGTTTTATTTACTTTAAAATTTGAAAAATTTTCTTGGTATTTTTAGGATGTTACAATAGTACACTATGATCTATCTGAATAATTCGTTGGATTGAGCTAGAAGCATGGAATCTTAAGGAAACGTGTAACACTCGTTTTCTAGGATAGATCGGTTGAGGGCTTGAGGGATTCAAAGTAGGGTTTTGGGGAAAACCATGTGCCATGTCATGGTGAATGGGGTACCACGACGTGGCATAGCTAATGCATGGTTCGCACATTTAATGGTCACCATAACGTGTCAAGGAAGAGTGCCACAACATGGCAGCTGCTGAAGCCCGAACCTATGATTTTAGGGTTTCTTCCGTATTTAATCACCTATACATAAGGTTTATGACATCCTATTCAACCTCCAACCCATAAAAACGAAACCCTAGCTTCCCTGCTCGGTTGATTGCTTGATTTACAGCTTATTCATTGGATTTTTGTGAAGCTTAGGGGAAAGGAGCAGTTTATCTTGGTGCAAGGGAACAAGGAGAAATTTTAGATCCAAAATTATCTTCAGATTTTTGAGTTGTTGAAGGTATAAAGTTTATACCTTGGCACTTATTCTTCTATATTCAAGTTTGAGGTCATATTTTGGTGGTTTTGGTCCCTTCCATGGATGCTCTTGGAGTTTGAGGAACTCCAGAGCTTGGTATGGTTCCTCTATAGTCAATATATTCTGTAGAATGGGAAAATGAGTCATGTTAGAGTCACCTTGTGTCCATGCATAAGTTATGTCCCATTAAGGACTTAGTGGACTTGCGATTGTAGATCTAGCCTTAGAATGGAGTCCAAATGGATAAAGTTTGAAACTTTATCCATTAAGTCATTGAAAAGAAGTAGATTTGATGTTTTGGGTTTAGATATGTAAAGATTAAGCACTTAATGAAGATTTTGGCATACTGCCAGAAGCCACAACGTGGAGGTGCTCAGATGCTCAACTGTTTTGTCCATAGTTGGCCACGATGTGGTCAAGATCTTGCCATATTGTGGGGATTGTAGATCTGTTAACCATTGACCATTGAACTTTGACTAGTTTGACCTTAGGTTTAACCTATAGTTAAACCCATTGTTGATCAAGATGTGTTCTTTGATTTGGTGACCATCGGTTCGCGAGATTGTCTAGTGCGAGGAATTGAGAGTGTTGGAGTGTTATCCAGTTCAACATTTTAGGTGAGTTTCCTCACTATACTATATGTTACACTATATATCCATGTATGTTAGGATATAAGAGTAGTGGTATGCTGGTTAGAGTACCAGGGATCGGTGATCATCTAGTTAAGTTCCCTAAGGGTTGTATGTAGTCACGTAGGATAGCCTGAGAACTCTTAATCTAGGATTTCTTGCATGTTACTTTTTTGGTTTTGGATCTAGAGTGGGATCACCTATTTGACTGTTTATCTCACCTTTGATTACATATAGCTATGCATTCATTAATGATATGTTGGTGGGTTCGTAGAGTACTATACGATACCATGTATGCAGTAGAGGGATGTGAGACATGTAGTATAGTATAGATAGTTGTTTTTGCTTATGTGTTATTTGATTGTTTGTTTGATCTATATGTCAACATATTGGGCGGTGGGTTAAGTCGGTCCTGCTTTGCATTGTAGGCTAAGATAGTCGGGCGGGCCAACGATGTGCTGTAGGCCAGGTGTGGGTCAGCGTTATGCTGATAGAAAGTGATCCAAGTGTATTGTAGGCCTTGCGAGGTGTTCCAGTCATATTGTAGGCTTAGGAGAGTGGTCTAGAAATGTTGTGGGCCTTGCGAGGTAGGCCAGATAGACTAAAGGCTCATGTGTGCTTGCATTTTATGTGTATTGTGGTGTATGGTATTTTGGGGGAACTCATTAAGCTTTATCTCACAATTGTGGATTAAATATTTTTCAGTTACCATTTTTGAACGTAGGAAAGCGAAGGCATGATTGTACACACTTATCAGCAACATTGGAGATTCCACATTACTTATATTACTCTGATTTTCAAACAATTGCATTTTGGAACAAATGAGTTTTCTTAACTTGGGTTTTATGTAAATGGTGTTTTTACCCTAATTAAAAATGAAGAATTTGTTTGTGAAAATGGGATGTTACAAGTTGGTATTAGAGCGCTGGTTTGAGGGATTTGGAGGAACACTTGTGTGAATCCAAACTCAAATTACGATCCAATATCTTTCACAAAATGTTTTCAATTTGTTTTTAATAAAACGGTTGGGTTGGAGAGATGGGCTCAGTTTCTTGTCATGTTCTAGTTTGATTGTTGGCTTGGGATTGGGAACATGGTGATGGGTTATGAGCAAAACGACAAACCTATGTTTTCATGCAACCCTAATTGCTTTGGATCTAAGTTTTTCACTAATTGAACATGCAAATTGAATACCAAAGCAATAACCCTAGAAACTAGCATACAAATCGAAATTCATGTATAAATTAGGGTTAGAAGATTACCTTACTTTTTATGTAGTAATAACAAGAACAACCTTGAAGATCCTTGACTCTTGAAGCTTAGTGTCTCAAATGTTGCACCTCTAATGGTTCACAAAAACCCAATACAATAAGATGATAGAGAGAGAGGAGGATGCACTCTAATGTTTTCGGCTATGCTAGGGTTAGCTTCCAGTGGCCGAAAATTCAAGGAGTAACCCTCCTTAAATACTTGTGGTTGCTAGGGCTTTCAGGTGGAAACCCTAATTTCCTACTTAGGGACTAAGCAACCCACAAACCCCTCCTTTAGAAGCCGTTGGACGAAAATCTATAGGGCCTCCCTATAGTTTTCGTCCACTCCTATCCAAGGGGTCCAAGAGCCCAATTTCACAACTATAAATGATTTTCAAAACAACCCTTGCATTATTAATCAATTCCTTTAATCATTAAATTAATTACAAATTAATTTCTGATCAAATACTAATCAGTAGTATGATTTATAGTTAATATATTATTTTCATAATACATTAATAAATCAATTATTCCAATTTATTATTCCAAATAATAAATTTAACCTCTTTCTCCAAAAGTCATTCTGTCAAAGTTGCATGAGTGAAGGCAACCCAAAAGGACCATGCTACTATCAAATCAAGTACATACCAATTATAGTTATGGGCATAGACACCTAATCCAACAGTCTCCCACTTGGATAAGTCTAATAACTATGATTGCAAGTATGACCTCAAAATTTGACTAGCAATCGTAGCTTTCAAAAGCTGTTGTGGAACTCTGACCTAGTCAGTTACATGTCCTTTAGATAAGTGATCAAATATCCCACCGTTCTACAAGATATCGTATGGACATGAGACATGGATTATAATCATTCTCTCTGTCCAATATTTGTTTCTCGATTTCCAATTTATGATGACTAACAACAGACTACTAATTGAACACATCAATTCAGTCCTGGCTTGGCCAAGCGCTTAAGATGTCATCACTAAATCATCGAGGGGCCCATGGATATTGTTTTTCCCCATTAGGGCAAAAGGAATGGATAAACTTCGACTCATATGCTTACACTATTCACTCATCAAATCACGCACAATAATCCATTTTAAAACATCAAGTTACTGATGCATTTATGTATTATCAATGCACAACTAACTTGTAAACAACAAATCACATGTCTCCATTTCAAGAATATAAGATATTATCGTCTTAAAACTACTCGTGATAAAATCCATGATGTAATTCTCTGAGCGTGGGCTAATCCAATACTCAAATTCCCATTTCAGGAGTACTCATGATCACTGTAGCAAATCAGTGCCATGTCTAAGCTCTTAGACAATCTATAGTCAGATTCATGACAATCTTAATTCACTAATTACTTCCAAAATATGATCGACTGTGGATGTTTGAATAACCTAGTTATTCGGGAAGTAAAACATGCAAAGTGAAACACAAGAATATCCTAATTAACTATTGTCTGAAAACTTTTGAATATAAATAAAACACTTATTATTTAATCACCATATTAATATGACTTTATTCATTGTATAATGTTTCGAGTAATCAACTTAATACTTAAATTAAAACAACACTCATGCCATGGTCCAAGCATGCACACTATGTTTATCTATGGTCCTTCCTTTGTGAAACATATCAATTGAACACATTTCCAATGATGCTCGTTTCACAATTCCAAATCCTTATCACAAGTGTAAGAATACCAAATTCTTTCCACTACTAGAATCCATTAGAGTCTAAACTTACATGCAATGATCCTTTTGTAATGTCAAGGCACCAAAGTCACAGAGACTTTGCCAATGATATTACAAAGCATTCCATTGGAGATTGGTTACAAAAACAATTCCATGAAGTCTCACATTCAAAGAGCATTCCTTGAACATCCTTCTTGCATTAAAGTTGCTAATCTTACACATATATCTCAATATCTAACTTCCACTATGGAAACATTTCCATATTCCCATATGACTATCAATTCTGAACAAGAGTTACCTCCATTCAGAACATGTCAATATGGTCCTTCCAAAATTATACTATACTTCCAACTGTCCACAAGCAACCAATCTTTGGTAAGCCTCTGATTGTCCTTGACAGTTGTTTAACAACTTTAGTCATATCCACTTCTAGTCCTTTTCCCTCTTAATGCCTTAAGCATTTGGAAAATCAGAACGAGTGAATATTATAGCATATGTGATCAATCCTATATCTGAAGCATATGAGATTCGATACATAATGTCTTACATAAAGACATGATACTTGATCAGTCTCTTGCTATAATATTTCTATATATTGAATTTCCAATGTTAAATCATTTCAACATGATATTCATATAGGTTCATGACTAAGTTCTATTATATCCTTCAATCTAAACTTTTAAATTTGAATGAAGTATAAGTTCTCTCTCCCCTATAACTTTCTATAGCAAAACAACTTCCAAACTTTGCAACTTGCAAATTTGTAACCTTTGTTTCCTATAACCAACATTGCCTACTTGCAACACTTAGTATAACAATTATGCTCCCACTAGCATAACAACTATACTCTTGTTAACATAAGAATTATGCTCCCACTAGCTTTGACATGTACCCAGAAATCAACTGGACTTCTAGAAATCAATACCTATTAACTTTCTTACCAAAGTTTAAATTTCTGATATTTGGTGCTTCGATAAGTCTTTATCTAGACTTCTCAAGCTCATACACCTTTCATTAGATAGCTTATGTATGTGTCTAAACCTTTTCAGAACTTATAACAATAAGTCCCGAATGTTCAAACTATTTTCCATTTCTCACAATTCGAACTATGAATAGGGATATCGTAATCATACTCGAATTTGAGAACACAATTATCACAACTGCTAACTCTAATGATATTAATCAATCCTTTAAAATCTACTAGCAAAAGCGTTTCCTCACACTCATTTTTGTGAAGTAGAGAGAAAGCTCTTGCCACTTAGATTTTATGGTATATGTGTTCCTATCCATGTGAATTTGTCATTTTCAACCACTATCATAAGACAAGGTTTATGAAAAATTCAAACTCATATGGACTGAACTTGTTTAATCTTGTCATCCGGTAGCACAAGCTCCTACCAGTGCTTCCAAGTTATGGAGAAACTCACCCATACAAATCAATGTACTTTCATTGATCAAGGTGTTTTACCTTATGCAGTCAAATGAAAACCATAAAACTCATAAGCATTGTCAACTCAACTGGAATGGGCACAAAAACAAGAATGTAGGGATGAGCGTTGGAACCGGACCGGTTCGGAACTGGAACCAGTATTACGATAGTATAAGAACTGGTAACCGGACCGCCGGTTCCAATATCGGTTCCGGTTCCGGTCCTGTTTTTTCGGTTATTTTTCCAAACAAGAACCGGTTAAAAATTAGGTGAAACTAATGAGCTTTTTGGTTAAAAATTAGGTGCAACTAATTTAGATGTAATTCATAATACTTACATGTTGTTAAGTTGGCTTCCCAAAAAAACATAATATTCAATAATTAAGTTTCAAAAAAACATAATATTCAATAATGAAGTTTCAAAAAAACATAGTAGTGTTCAAAAAACAAACTCATCCCCACATATCAAATTTAATACAATTCAACCAATCAAGTTTAAACCAAAACAATTCTTTCTAGCTATCATCTACTTCTCCATCTTTCCCATTGTTTTGTCATTGTGTAAAGCATCCTCAATCTCTATATAAAACACAAAACAAAAATGTTGTTAGCATTTACTAAAATGTAAAGGTCGTATAAAAATATGACAAGAATTGAAAGTACAAAATACCCATAGCTACTTCATCGTCATTTAAAATGTCGTCCACATTGTCTATTATAGGTTTTCTACTCTTTATAACCCAATCTTGGGTACACAACAAAGCTTCAACTATTACGTTCGACAAGTTAGCACGATAGTCGGTTAAGACTCTACGACTTGTGCTAAAGGCAGACTCCGATGCTATAGTTGAGATTTGTATCCCCAAAATATCTGTTAAAAAATAAATTATTGTTAAAGGTAACATCATTAATTATTAAAAGAAATATGAAATATTAAAAAAAAAATCAATACCTTTTGCCATCCGAGCAACTATTGGGAATCTTAACCCGTTAAGTTTCCACCAACTTAGGATATCAAAACTTTTGTTGTTCGTAACCATGGGCTCTTTCAAATATATAATTAATTCATTTTCCACCGCGTCCGAGTTGTCACCTCCACTATTAAGGAAGTTGCCAAAAATTCGTTATCATCATCACGATCAACGACTTGTTGAGAACTTTGTTGTTGAGAAGACCCGCCCATGTCGTATTTTTCCAAGTAGGTCTTAACAAATTTCTCAATCTTCCTCTCGACCTCATAAAGCATTTCATATGCTTTGAATTCTATCTCCGACTTTGATAACGTTTCATCCTTGGAACCAATCATTTCTTGAAAAGTATACAACAATAATTGAGACTTCATATGAGTGAGTTATGCTATTTTAAAAACCGGGAAACATTAATAAAATATGTTGAAACAGAAAAAATGATGCATTGATATGTTGTCTTTCAAGGCTTGTATCTAATTCAATATTGAACCAAAATATGATTTTTTAAAAGTCTAAACTGAAGTATAAACAGTAATCTACATTTTAAAAATAAAATCAAGTGATTTCGACTTCATATGAGTGAATTATGCTATTTTAAAAACCGGGAAACAATAATAAAATGTGCTAAAACAAAAAAAAGTAATACCTTTGATGCCAAATTCCACAAAAGCTTCCCATAACTTGTAGGCGGTTTTCAACAACTCGAATGTCTAGTTCCATCGGGTTGGAGAGTCGCCACACAAAAATTTCTTTGTTTCCAACCCAACATCTTTGATTGGTTTTTTAAACTTCTTAATCATTTGTGTTGAACCTCTAATATACTTCACCGCCTTTTGTACACATTCCACATGATAGTCATGGTATTTTAATCCAACCTTCACGATAAGGTTAGGATGTGAGCAATACACCGTTCACCATCGTAAATCGTGGGAAACATTTTAATCAAAAATTCGATTGTCGTGTCGTTACATGTGGCATTATCGACGGTCATTGACATAACATTTTTCATACCCCACCCATGTATGGATGCTAGTAACTCTCGTCCAATATCCTCACCTTTATGTGTATCTATCTCCCTAAAATTGATGACTCGCTTGTGCATGACCCACTCGTCATCAATAAAATGGGCCGTGACAACCATGTAATTGACATTTTTACAAGAGGATGTACAAGTGTCGATTGTTAAGTGTATAGCGGTGTTTGCATTACTAAAATACTTGAGCAATTTATTCCTCTCATATAAGTAAAACTTGCCTACATATCGGGAAATTTTATGTCTAGAAGGCAAGATCACCCTACCATTAAGCGCGTTAGTATATTCAATAAATGCTTCATTTTCAACATACTTGAATGGTAGTTCACCAACGGTAAAGAGGCCTAGTAATGCACGTTTGATCCTAACGTCATCATGTTTCCATGTTTGTACACTAGTCTCGCCATTTGGCTCATTCTTAAAATTCAATTTGGCTTGGTTTTTATCATGCTTTTCTTTGTTGTCCGGGTTTAACTTGCAATTCCTCCAATGTTTGTTCATATTAGATGTCCCGTTTTTTTTACAATGAATACATTCCACACTTTTTCTTTCAACACCTTCATCCTCTACAATCTACACCGGCTCGAACGTTACCCAACAAGGAGCGGTTCCTTTACGATTATTCCTTGCTCTTTCTCGTTTTCTAGTAATTGGTTTTGGCATGCCTCCATTCCTTTTTCGTTTCTTAGGACTTGGTTTTGGCACATCTTCTTTTTCGGATCCATCACTAATATTATTAACTACCGGTGGTGTATCATCAATAAAGTCATATTCATGATCCTATATTTGCAAAATGAGTTCAAAAGAAAATTTTATTATATATCATCTACCAAAATGAGTTCAAAAATATATTATATATCATCTAACAAACCAAGCCTCATTCACATCAAACCAATTAGGAACACAATAATGACATAATCAAGTGACATTAAAATAACTCATGTACTCTTCTTCACATTACTTATTTACTCGTATATCTATTCAGTACCATGATGCAAATGAAATGGAACTCATGGACTAAAAGTTATAAATAATCATCTCACATTGTCAAACTGCATAATCAATGCAGTCATATGCAATTATCATTGCTTCAAGTACAATTTATTGCATGATAACAACCTTAATTTGAAAATTCCACAATTTATAAGGACTCTACCTATTGCTTAAAAAACAATACATGAAATTAATTCTTAAAATTAAAATATTACCAAATCGTCTAGATATAACCTTGAAATTAAAATATAACCAATTACTTGAGCTTGGCTTTACCATTGTTGATATTTGTTGAACTGGTCGTGATTACCCAAGTCCCAAGCAAGAACCGAGAGTCGAGATTAGGGATGATTTGATTGCTAATTCCGTCAACTTGAATCTGTGAATGAGTGAATCTATGATCTTTGATTACCCTCGTCGATTACCTAAAAAAGAATTGATTTTAGGAATGGATTTTGTTATGATCGGCCCAAGCAAGAATTGATTTTTTTCCTCACTAAATGCCGATTTGCATTTGTATTATGTAATGAGCGGCCCTTTTTCTTAGATGATTCAGGAATGGATTTTGTTACTTAGGATTTAAGATAATTAGAAAATATTTTAAAAAAAGATTTGCAATGTTTTTTTGTCTTTTAAATTTCCGGACCCGTTCCGGTTTTTCAACCGTTTTTTTGTGGAACCGAACCAGTTTTAGAACCGAGACTGGTTTAGTTAAAACTAAAGAACCACTAACCGAACCGCTATATTAAATCATAACCGGTTACGGTCCTGTTCCGGTTCTAGTGGTTCCAACGCTCATCCCTACAAGAATGTGTCAACACGATAGGTTATCAACCTCAGGTCGTGTGCTAGTGATTTCTAAAAGGTTTATTCTTGATTTTCTCCTGAAACTTTTCAAGATAAACAAGACTCCCACTGACTTCTTGACATATAAGATTCTCTGTCAAGGAACATTCCTCGACAAACAAATATTTAAGAGTGAATGTGAGTTCTTATCAAGAAACACTTCATATAATTCGTCTTAATTGGTCTTTGTTTTAATCAAAACATCACAACTACCAATTTCAAATGTGCTAGAGCAAGAAAATATTTCTACTCCACATTTCATGAGGTGTTATAAACCTACTTAGAACATGTTACTCAAGGTACAGCTTGGAGTAACTAAAGTATGACTATAAAACTTGATTTTTGGAACGAAGTATGACCCATATTCTTGATTTAACCATTTCAACAATACCTGATTCCTCTTCTTAGTCATATAAATGAACTAAGGTATCCTTAGAGGATCAATTGTGACATGGTTCCACAATCATTAGGATGATCATAAAACATGATACTAAAGTACTCTCCTTTCCTTTCGGATTGGAGAAACTTTTATCTTTTTGCCCAATGGATTCTTCTTAATCGTTCTGTTATACCTTGAAACTTTTCAAGGTATCATAATTATACTTAATCTTATAACCATAACCATATTTATTGAACCATTAGTAAATCGTGATGAATAGACTTACCGTCCTTTGTGGAGGATCTGGCCAGTTCACATCAATGTGTACTAGATCCTTTAGTTCTTCGCTTAACTCACATATACATGTGAACAAGGAATTACTCTCAATTTACAAAGATCAAGATTCTCATACATCACACAATCAACTGTATGACTCCAAGTTTCTGTCCAATTGAAAATTGGGTGATGAGAATCTTTCCTCACTTGGTAAATTACGACAGTACCACAAGCGATATAATTAAGAATCACATCCATTTTCAACCTTGCTAATACTATAAACACCCATTTCCATAAATGCCATTGCAAGTAATCATAAAGCAAATAAGATAAAACCAAAATTTACTTTATTGATAATGTGCGGAAAACTTGTTCTTACAATGTAAATACATATGAAAACTATGTTTCTAGATATTCCTAAGCAATTTATCATAACTCCTAAGTAGTAGCTCCTAATCTTGATCATTGAACCATGTGACCGAAATCCATTTCTTCATATCAGAATCAGCCTTTACTTCCTCTTAAGCTTCCTTCATTTTCTTAGATTCTGCAAAACATCAAAAATGCAACTTATCACATCATGTATTCAGAATCTATGAATAGGAACTTAATAAAGAGTTAGATACTGGACGTACCTGAAGTAGAGTCATACAATTTGACTTTACCATCTCTAAGATCTCTCAGGTAGCCTGGGAAGCTTCGCTTCCAATGCCCCTTCGATTGGCAATAGAAACATGTGGAATCTTTAGCATTATCACATGGAACTATCTCAAAATTGGTCTTTCTCTTATGGTCAGACTTTTTAACCTTGGCCAATCTCTCTCCCTTAAGAGGAGAAACCATTTCCGGACTATCACCGTTGCCATCACCAACGTCCTTGGAACTTTGGGAGATAGATCCTCCAAACAAATTTTCTTGACTAGTGCGCCAAAGCATTGCTGCTTCAGCAACAATTAGCAGATATGTTAGATCGATTAGGGTTACAGCGTGATCAATCATGTAGAAGTCCTTCAGGAACCGACTATATGACTTAGGAAGCGAGTGAAGAACCAAGTCAACAACTAGCTTCCTTGGGAATACGACACCCAACATTCCCAATCTGCTAATGTGCGACTTCATCTTGAGGATGCGTGGACACACATACTTGGTGTTTGCATGCAAATAAGGCTTGAGTGACTTTGAACTTTTCAAGTTGACGAAATTATGGGCTAGGGAGAATCACTGGAGGGGGTGGAGGAAGAGAAGTATGATTTCCAATTCCACCAATGCACGAAGAAGGGATTGATCTCTCACCTTGATTGACACGTGGAAGATCATCTTCAAACGGAAATCTTTTTCCAAAAGGATGAGGAAGACCATAGTTGTATAAACTCGACATCTATAAAGGGAGAAAATTCAAGTTAGTTGATTTTAATGCTTAATATAACACCCAAATGAAATATTAAGTCTAGGACCCAACACAATAATTCACAATTCAGAAGAGGGATACCGTAATCCAATTGTAAATTATTTGAAGGTAGGTAAATGACGATTTACCAATTCAACCGTGAAAACGAAATTTTAAACGAATTACGTTTTAAATGAAATTCCTAGATCTTTTGAGATTCATTGAACTTTTCAATGGCATGTTTAATCTCAAATATGCTCTCACTTTGTGATTGGGATGCCGAGGATCACAAATGAGATGTGGATTACCATCCAAATTAGCTTGGTACTCTCAATGTCATTTATCACCTAATCAATGTGCTAGTTAATCACACACACTCCATTGACTCAATGATAATTTGTGAGACAACCATTGCCAACAATATTCGTCTGATATTAGTGTGCCAGTTAACCACACATGCTCCATTAACGACCAATAAGGTGCAATGTGCAATTTCATGGGTTAGCATCAAATTCAAATTTTTCCTAAAGTAGCTAAGATTTTGGAATTTTATAAAAGCGTTTAGTTACTTTTTAATTCATTATACTTTTAATGAGAGTCTAGTGTCCTATCCTACCTGTTCGGCTAACGACCCTCCACTAATCAGGGGTGCTGTGGGTAAGAATGGATACCCAATGTCAGTCATTTTATTGGCCGCTTCCTTAAACACCCCTTATAGACCAACTTCGTGAATAAGACCTACTAACGGTACGACTGACTTTTCTTATACATATATAATATTAAACTTTTAATTCTATAATAGTATAAGGGTGTATTTTAAACTTTTAAAATACTAAAGGTTTTAATCTTCTAATAAATTAAACCTTTTGATTTAATTAAATTTAAATCACACATGGATTTATTAATTGTCTTTTAATTAATCTTTTAATTAAATTATTAATAAAATCCACAAGGGTATCTTCTAGGGCTTTCCATTTAAATTTCCAAAAGTAAACTTTTAATTTCAAATTTAAATTATAAAACCAAAAGGGTGTACTTTAAAACTTTTCAGAATACTAGGTTAAATTTTAATTAGGAAAATAATCTTATCATTAACCAAATTTAACCAAATCCTTTAATTAAGATAAGGATATCATATTACCTCTTAAAAGATTCTATTTTAGGCATTAAAAATGAACTAAGGCAATAATCCTAATCAAACAAAGATATCATAAATGAAAAATCAGGGATCTGGTGAGTCAACTCGTCAAGTCAGGCACTGAACTCGTCAAGTTGGGCCAACTCGTCGAGTTCCTGGAACAAGGAGCAAATCCGATTTTCATTTTCTTTGGACAATTCACTATTGCATCAAATTCAATTGAAAAACATCCTAGGCTCTGATACCATTGATGGGTTATGAGCAAAACACCAAACCTATGTGTTCATGCAACCCTAATTTCTTTGGATCTAAGTTTTTCACTAATTGAACATGCAAATTGAATACCAAGGCAATAAACCTAGAAACTAGCATACAAATCGAAATTAATTTATAAACTAGGGTTAGTAGATTACCTTACTTGTTATGTAGTAATAACAAGAACAAGTAACCTTGACAATCCTTAACTCTTGAAAGCTTAGTGCCCCAAATGTTGCACCTCTAATGGTTCACAAACACCCAATGCAATAAGATGAAGGAGAGCGGTGGAGGCACTCTATGATTTTCAGCTATGCTAGGGTTAGGTTCCAGTGGCCGAAAATTCAAGGAGTAACCCTCCTTAAATACTTGTGGTTGCTAGGGTTTTCAGGTGGAAACCCTAATTTCTACTTAGGGACTAAGCAACCCACATACCCCTCTTTTAGAATCCCTTGGATGAAAATCTGTAAGGCTCCCTATAGTTTTTTTCCACTCCTATCCAAGGGGTCCAAGAGCCCAATTTCACAACTATCAATGATTTGCAAAACAACCCTTGTATTATTAATCATTTCCTTTAATCAGAAAATTAATTACAAATTAATTTTTGATCAAATACTAATCAATAATATGATTTCTAATTAATATATTAATTTCATAATACATTAATAAATCAATTATTCTAATCTATTATTCCAAATAATAAATTTAACCTCTTTCTTTAAAAGTCATCCTGTCAAGTTGCATGAGTGAAGGCAACCTAAAAGGACCATGGTACTATCAACTCAAGTACATACCAATTATAGTTATGGGCTTAGACACCAAATCCAACACATGGTCCTTCGAATCAACTTGGGTTTTACAAGAAGATGCGATGTGTAAAATCAGCCGGAGCCCGAACAGGAAAGTGATTCCCAAAATATCCATACTAGTTTTGTATGTTGAATTTGAGCTTGATGATATGTGAATTGTTAGAAATGCATGCTAGTGGATAGGCTAATGATCCCTTTAGGAACTGTATGATAGTATTTTCCTGACTTCTATGATGCCTTATAGCATAGGGAATTTTTTTGTTATATGCTACTTGGTTACATTAATTGCTAAGTGTATGTTGTATATGTTGGGTTTTGTGCACTATAACACTCCTATGTCGCACATGCAACCCTAGATACTTTGGATCTAAGTCTTCCCTATTATACATGCAACATTGTTTCCAAAGCATGAAGCCTAAACTAGCATACAAAATTTTGAGATATACAACATAAAACAAATACTAATGAATAACTTTTAATGTAGCTTAGAGTTCTTAGCCTTCAAAAGCTTTAGCACCTCAAATATGATGCCTCTAATGTGTCACAAACAGCAAGTGCAAAAGGAGGCTTATGAGAAGTGGCTAGGTAGCTCAAAAACGGTTATAACTCTTCTTAGATTGCATGGGGGCCGATTTTGGTGATTGTGGGGTTGCCTTTATAGTCTGGCAAAGCCTAGGGTTACATCCATGCAAACCCTAATTCACATGAACCTTCATATTTATTAGGTTACATGGGTTAAACATTTATAGACTATCACATATGTTTATCCCACCCAAATCAACCATGGATCATTAGCCCAACTATAAGTATTACTGATTTACATAATCAGTCCCCGTATATTTAATCAATCTCTTTTGATCACTAAATTAATTCCAAATTAATTCTTGATCAATACTAATTAAATAATATGATTTCTCAATTAATATATTATACATATAATATATTAATAAACCACAAATAACCTCTTCTCAAAGATTCAATCCTATCAAATTGCTTTGGTGAAGGCAACCCAAAAGGACCATGCTACAATCGGGTAAAGTACATACCAATTATAGTTATGAGATTAGACACCTAATCCAACAGTCTCCCACTTGGATAAGTCTAGTAACTATAATTTCCAATGCATCTTCAAAATCCGATTAGCAATTGTAGCTCTCAAAAGCCATTGTCGAACTCTGAGCTAGTTAGTGACACATCCTTTAGATAAGGTATTGTATAATTCCCTTTTCTACAAGATATCGTGTGGAGAAATACATGGAACATAGTCATACTCATTGTCTAACAGTTTGTTTCCCAATTTCCGATTTGTTTGACATAAAACTTAATTGAACACATCAATTGATTCCTGACCGGGCCCGACACATAAGCCAAAACAAAATCATCAAGGGGCGCAAGATATCATTTTTAATCCTCCTAGGATAAAAGGAACATATAAACTTCGACTTATATGTTGGACTAACTACTCGTTAAATCATGCACAACGATACATTTTATATCATCAAGTTACTGATGTGTTTTCATACCATCAATGCACAACCAACTCGTCGTCAACAACTGATATATCTTGGTTTGAAGATTATATGATATTATCGTCTCACAATCACTTGTGATAAATTCCATGAAGTGATTCATGTGAGCGTGGGTTTAATCCAATACTCAAATCTTATTTCAAGAGCACTCATGAATGTTGTAGCAAACTTTTGCTATCTCTAACACCTTAGACAATCTACAAGCCAATTCATGACACTCTAGCCTCATAACCGACTTACAAAGTATGATCGATTGTGGATAGTTTGAATAATCTTATTATTCTGAAAGTCAAAACATGAAAAAGTGAAACAATAGTAAATAATTGACACAAGATAGTAACTTTAATTATAAATAAAACTCCTTTTACTCAATCATCAAATGTCAATTACAGTTTAGCTATTACAAGTTTCTAAATATTTATCTAATCATTAAAACTAACATTGTCCTTTAGCCTATTTCCTTTTGCATGCTGCAAGTGCTTAACCCTACTCAACCCCTTCGTAAGGGGATCTGTTGGGTTGTCCTCTGATGATACCCTCTTCATAGTGAGGTGTCCTTCTACTGGATTTCTTATGAAGTGGTATTTTCTGTCGATATGCTTGGATCTTCCATGATCTCTCGGTTCCTTGGTTAAGGCGAACACCCCTTCATTATCGCAGAAAAATCTCCACAGGCTCCTTATGGATTGTACAACTCCAATGTATCTGATGAAGTTTTTCAACCATATTGCCTCCTTCGATGCTTCGCTCGCTGCAATGTACTCTGATTCGCATGTTGAATCAGCTATAGTCTCTTGATTGGAACTTTTCCATGTTACTGCTCCTCCGTTTACGGTAAACACCCAGCCCGAATGAGAGCGTAAATTATCTCTGTCGGTCTAAAAAATGGCGTCACAATACCATGTCACTCTTAAGTCATCACTCCCACCGAGGGTAAGGACCCAGTCCCTTGCCCTTCATAGGTACTTAAGAATGTTCTTAACTACAGTCCAGTGAGCTCTACCAGGGTTCCCTTGATATCGACTAACCACGCTCAAAGCATAAGCCACATCAAGGTGAGTATACGTCATAGCATACATGATTGAACCGACAACAGAGGCATATGGAACTTGACTCATATCCTCTATCTTTTCATCGGTTCTTGGACTCTGAGCCTTGCTCAGTTTGGTATTGCTCTGGATAGGTAAGTCACCTTTCTTGGAATTCACCATGTTGATACTCATCTACACCTTGTCTAAGTAGGTACTTTGACTAAGTTCTATTATTCTTTTACTCCTGTTTCTCAATATCCTTATCCCGAGAATGTAAGCAGCTCCCCCAAGGTCCTTCATATCGTATCACTTCCCAGGCCAGAACCTCATCTCCTGCAAGATTAGGATGTTGTTTCCTATGAGTAGTATGTCATCCACATACAATACCATAAATCTAACTATACTACCACTAGCTTTGACATATACACAGGACTCATCCTCGTTTCTCAAAAATCCAAACTCTTTGACTTTCTCATCAAAACAAAGATTCCATCTGCAAGATGCTTGTTTCAATCCATAGGTAGATTTCTCAAGCTTACACACTCTATTAGGGTACTTTGCATTGACAAAACCCTCTGGCTGACACATGTAAACATCTTCAGCCAACTTTCAATTAAGGAAAGCGGTTTTGACATCCTTTTTCCATATTTCATAATCATGAAATGCAGCTATGGCTAACATAACCCTTATAGATTTAATCTTCGCTACTGGTGAGAAGGTCTCATCATAGTCAACTCCATCAGTTTGAGTAAAGCCCTTTGTAACCAATAGCGCCTTATATGTGTGTACTTTCCCATCCATGTTATTATTCTTCTTGAAGATCCATTTGCACCCGATTGTCTTGCGACCTGGCACGTTGTCAACCAGGTTCCAAACTTGATTGTCATAGATGGACTAAATCTCACTGTCCATAGCCTCTTTCCATTTCGAAGACTCAGGACATGCCATGGTTTCCTTGTAGTTATTAGGTTCATCCAGATTTATTAATGTACTATCATTGATAAATGTATCACCTTCAGCTGTTATATGAAAACCATATAACACAGGTGGAACACTAACTCTACTGGATTGTCTCAGAGGTACGGATTCGTCAATCGGTTCAACATGAGTTTCCTCCTCGGCTTGAGCGCTGGTGTTTGAGGTTCCTTCATCACTTATCTTTTGAAGTTCTTCAAGGTCAATTTGCCTCCCACTGTCGTCTTGGCATATGAGTTCTCTCTCGCAAAAGACTCCTCTCCTTGCAACGAAGACAACATTGTCACTCGGTCTATAGAAGAGATACCCAAAGAACTTCTACGGGTAGCCAATGAAAATACATTGCTCACTGGGAGGTTCGAGCTTGTCGTGAGTCTCTCGTCTTACTAAAGCCTAGCAACCCCAAAACTTGATGTGTGCTAACGAGGGAACCTTCCCTATCCACATCTCATGAGGTGTTTTGGAAACCTTCTTAGTTGGGACTAGATTAAGGATATGGGTGGCAGTCTCTAAGGCATACCCCCAAAATGAGATCGGTAACTAAGCTCGACTCATCATGGAACGAACCATGTCTAACAAGGTTCAATTTAACCTCTCAGCCACACCATTATGCAATGGTTTCCTAGATGGCGTCAATTGTGAAACAATTCCACATTCCTTAAGATAGTCGTGGAACTCGATACTAAGATACTCACCACCTCAATCGGATTGGAGCATCTTTATCTTCCTCCCCAATTGATTCTCCACTTCTTGCTTAAACTCTTTGAACTTTTCAAAGGTTTCTGACTTATGCTTGATTAAGTAGTTATTGCCGTATCTGTTGTAATCATCAGTAAAAGTCACATAGAAGCGGTTAGCATCTATTGTGGCAGTTCTGTAGGGTGCACACACATCGGTGTGTATGAGATCCTATAGACCTTCATCCGTTTCACAAGTATCAGTGAAGGGTGACTTGATCATCTTTCCAAGCAAACAAGATTCGCAAGTGTCATCCGACTTCAAGTCGAATGACTACAAGACTCCATCCTTTTGGAGTTGGGCTATGCGCTTCTTGTTGACATGTCCAAGACGACAATTCTACAAGCATGCCTTGTCCAAACCATTGGACGAATCAATATTTAACACATTATTTCCTAGGTTATCTACTGTGACATCCCCAATTTCACAGCCAGAAAAGACCGGTTTGTTTATGCTTTATTTTAAAATCAGAGTTATCTTTTAAAGAAAACAGTTGCAGAATTTGTCCCAAAAACAAAATATGATAACCATTTATCAATGCATTTCTTTTAAGAAATTTATTTTCATTAAATAACAAAATCTCGGGATGTCATGTTCCTATACAGACCAAAAGCATAAACAGTATAAAATAGACCTTACAACAGTTCTTTATAACTACTGATCTATAATCCAAAACCTCTCGTCAAGTCCCCCAACTTATACTTTTGTGCCATTACCTGTAATGCAAAGAAAACTGAGTGGGTCAGGCTTGGGAGCCTGGTGAACATATAGGGTTTTCAACCCACAATAATATAATTATTATATTTAATCATCAAACAATCAACCCAATTACCCATCCCCGTTATCTTCTTTATTTCTTAAGGTTGTACCCTAAGAATCACCTATCCTTCATTCATTCATTCCTAAAGATTGACTTTAAGGAATAGACACAAATTCCACTGTTACTTAAGGCGCATCTTCCAACTTTATCATTTAAGCGCCTTTGCCAGGATTACGACATTCACTATTAGGCGCATATGCCAACATTATCCTTTAAGTGCATCTGCCAGGATTATCCTATAAGCGCATCTGCTAGTATTATGACATTCTCTATTTGGCGCATCTGCCAACATTATGCTTAAGCGCATCTGCTAGCATTATGACATTCTCTATTTGGCGCATCTGCCGACATTATCCTATAAGCGCATCTGCCAGGATTACGACATTCACTACTTGGTGCATCTACCGATATTATTCTTAAGCGCATCAGCTAGTGTTATGACATTCTCTAATTGGTGCATCTGCCAATATCATTCTTAATCATCTTTCATACCTCATCATTTGATCACACACCAACTATCTCATCTACCCATGTTCTACCCAACATATTTGTAGATATAAAATACATATACATTTTAACTCATTTAAAAACTATATAAAACATCCATTCCACACTCATCTCAAATAAGCAAACAATGTATAAACACATAACACGTATTTCATAGCAAATACTTAATGTTTATGTGTTAGAAGAAAGTAATCACACTCACCCAAAACATACACTTAATACATTCAAACAATACTTGTATTAAAATTGTGTTTATGAAAGGGACTATACACTCACTTGATCAGAAGATGATCGGACAGCACTACGACTTGCAGAAGTAATATTCTTCTATAGATCTGGAAGATCTTCACACAACGGGTTTCTCGCGGGCAGAGCTTCGGCTCGGAAACTCTTTTTCTTCTCGGGATCTTTGGGCTTCGGGACTTGCTTCGGGTCTCGGGGTTGATACTGGGGCTTCGGGGGTACTTCTTTGCATGTAAATCGAGGTAATATGGGTGAGAGGTGAGAGAATAAGCAACCAAACTCGGTTAGCCCTTCAAATCTATTTATAGGGCAAAATTGGCCCTTGCCACGTCGTGGGCTTGGTCGTCACTGCATGCATCATCGCAAGTTGCATCTGGGGGACTCCCGGAGGTGTCAGAAGACTGGCCACGTCGTGGCACCACTTGCCACGTCGTGGTATCTGACAGATTTGGGGTTTCGCGCCCCGAACTTTAGAAATTCATAACTTTCGCATATGAACTCCGTTTTCGACGTTCTTTATATCGACGTGAAGCTGAGATTATGCTCTACAACTCTCGTTTAGATTCCATTGGCTAATTTTGACTTTATTTTTAATATATTATAATTATATTACTTATATATTATTTTTAGTAGGCCGGGACAGGAAAACTCCGTTATAAACTCGTAACTCCTTCGTTTGACGTCCGTTTTCGTCCGTCTTTCCTTCATTGCACTACTATCGATGAGATCTTCAATTCTCATTTAGATTGTTTTGGATAAATATCGCTCTAATGTAAATTCACTATTTACGACGCGCTGTGTCATGCCGGTTCTGTTGCAAAACTTCGACAGGTCATTACTTCTTCGTTATAACTCGGATTTCGACATTCTTTATATATTCGGAAACCTCGTAACATAAACTACATATTAGTTAAGATTACTCCTTCTAAATAATCTTTCCCAAAAAAGTCATTTTTGACGCTTATCGTCTCTAAATTGACTAGCTCTTATCTACGAGCGTTACATCTACAACCATCATAGTTTCATATATACCATTACAAGGCAATGCTTTAAAATAAAATACACCATTAAAGAAAGCCCTAATAGAACCAATTTCATTATCAAATGAAAATATAAGACATTGTTTATATAAACCATGAAAAGAAATAATATTTCTCGCCATATCCGGCGAGTAACAACGATTATTCAACTCTAAATTTAACCCACTGCTAAGCAATAAAGAATAAACTCCAATCTTGGTGACATTCGACACTTTCCTATTTCCCATGATTAACTTTATCTTCCCATGCTCCACATCCTTACTTCCTATTAGTCCCTGCAAATCAAAACAAATGTGAAACCCAAAACCTGTATCAAGGACCCAAGAATTAGCAGATGATGAGTTATTAGAAAAAATAGTGTAAATACCTGCGAAGGTGGGCTTTATCTTCCCATCCTTACTGTCCTACAATTATTTGGGAATCTTAGTTTCCAGTGCCCCTTTTCGTGACAATAGAAGCACTCTACTTCCTTTGGATTGGTAGAGGGTTTAGCAGGACCAACTTTGGTTCTACTAGAAGATGATCCATCATGGGAATTTACCTTGTAGCTCTTGGAAGGAGCCATCCTCTTCTTTCCCTTCCCATGTCCAATCGCCAGAATAGGGGCAACAACAGAAGGAGTGGTTACAACAGACTTGCCTTTCAAGTTGCTTTCTGCAGTTCTTAGAAGGCCTTGAAGCTTGCTAAGAGTGACCTCCTCCTTCTTCATATGGTAGGTCATACGAAACTGATCATAACAAGTAGGCAAAGAGTGTAGAATGATATCTATGGCCACTCTTCATCGAAATCGACATTCAATTTCAACAAGCGGTCCACATATCTGAGCATCTTTTGCAAGTGGGCCGTGATGGACTCTCCATCCTTCATTTTGGTTGTGATCATCGAGGCAATGATCTCATACCTCTCCTACCGAGCACTTTGATGGTACCTTTCCATCAAATCTTGGTGCATCTCAAAGGGACAGAAGTCCTCATAGGACTTTTGAAGCTCAGCAGTCATGGTAACAATCATAATCCACGACACCTTTATTGCGTCCTTCTCATGAACCATATATTCCTCGATTTGCTCGGGAGTAGCAGTTTGTTCATCAATATCCTTCAGCTCTTTGTCGAGGAAATATTCTTTGTCCTCGTAGCGAAGGGCCATATGAATGTTTCTAATCCAATCGTTAAAGTTTGACCCATCGAAGATAGTTCTCCCAACCAAGTTCATGAGGGAGAATGAGCTAGAAGGGTTGGAGCATGAAGCATTGTTTGGGATAGACATCTGAAAAAGAAAAAGAACAAAGTTTGGATTAGATAAGAATCCTTAATATAACACCCAAATAAAATATTAAGGCTAGGACCCAACACAACATTCCACAATTCGGATGAGGGATGTCGTAATCCAATTGCAAAATATTTGAAGCTAGGTAAATGAAGATTTACCAATTTCCACCAGAAAAACAAAATTGATTATTAAGCTTTAAATGAATTGAAATTACTAGATTCTTTGAGATTCATTGAACTTTTCAATTGCATATTTAAATCTCAATTATGCCCTTCAAGTTTGTGACTTGGATACCGAGGATCACAAACAAGGTGTGAATAACCATGCAAATTACTTGGTTGTCTTGATGTCACTTATCACCGAATCAATGTGCCGGTTAACCACACGCGCTCCATTGATCTATGACAAACATCGAGCTACCCTTTTCCACCCTTGTCAGTCCCAAATTAGTGTGTCGGTTAACCACACACGCTCCACTAACGAATTGGCAAGGTGAAAAGTGCAATTTCATGGAATAGCACCAATTTCACATTTTTCCTAAAGTAACTAAGATTGGGAATTTATAAAAGTTTAGTTACTTTATAATTTCATTAAACTTATTAATGATGATTAATGTCCTATCCTACCCGTTCGGCTAACGACCCTCCACCAGTCAAGGAAGTAGTGGGTGAGAGTAGACACCCATTAAACCACCATTTTATAGGCAATAACCTTATACCCCTCCTTATAGACCGGCTTGGTGAATGAGACCTACTAACGGTAAGACTGACTTGTCTTATACACACACACACACACACACACACATATATATATATATATATATATATATATATATATATATATATAAGTATTAACTTTTAATATTATTATAGTATAAGGGTTGAATTTTAACTTTTAAAATTCTAGGGTTTGAAATTAAATGTTTCATTAGTGAGACTTTGCATATTCCAAAACTTGAGGGCAAGTTTTGAAACTCTTCAAAACTCTTGATTTCCATAACTTATGAGTTTAATGTTATTTTAATGGATGAGACTTTTCATGTTCCATAACTTGAGGACAAGTTATGTAACACATTAATACCATTTAGATCAAGTTTAACAAATAAAATTATCATATAATTCATGATTGATCTAACTAAACTCATAAAGCAAGATAATATCAAATCAACAATTTACAAGTAACTTTGTTTATCATATAAACCAACAATTATCTTAAAGTTTTCAAAATTATCTTTTGATTGGATGACAACAATCACTACCATATAAGGAAAAAAATATTTTATGATGCAAAACAGTTTTTGGTAGTGATCCCAATCCAATCCAAGCCAAAAATCCCGAAAATCTGTTAACAGACTGTCCGACTCATCGAGTCAGTTAATGGACTTATCGAGTTCATCCATGCACTCGGCGAGTCCAGTCTGTTAGAATGAAATTTTTAGTTTGCTTCAACTTTAAACAATGAACAATGCAACAATATAACAGAAAACTTCCCTAGGCTCTGATACCACTGTTGGGTTTTGAGCACTATAACACTCCTATGTTGCACATGCACCCCTAGATGCTTTGGATCTAAGTTTTCTCTATTATACATGAAATATTGTTTCTAAAGCATGAAGCCTAAACTAGCAGACAAAATTTTGAGATATACTACATAAAACCAAAATAGATGAATACCTCTTAGTGTAGCTTAGAGTTCTTGGCCTTCAAAAGCTTTAGCACCTCATATGTGATGCCTCTAATGTGTCACAAACACCAAGTGAAAAAGGAGGCTTATGAGAAGTGGCTAGGTAGCTCAAAATCGGTTATAACTCTTCTTAGAATGCATGGTGGCCGATTTTGTTGACTATGGGGTTGCTTTTATAGTCTGGCAAAGCCTAGGGTTACATCCATGCAAACCCTAATTCACATGACCCTTCATATTTCTTAGGTTACATGGGTTAAACATTTACAAACTATCATATATGTTTAGTCCACCCTAATCAACCATGGTTCATTAGCCCAACTATAAGTATTACTGATTTACATAATCAGTCCCCGTATATTTAATCAGTCTCTTTTGATGACTAAATTAATTCCTAATCAATACTAATTAAATAATATGATTTCTCAATTAATATATTATACTTATAATATATTAATAAACCACAAATAACCTCTTCTCAAAGAGTCCATCCTATCAAATTTCTTTGGTGATGGCAACCCAAAAGGACCATGATGCAATAGGGTCAAGTACATACCAATTATAGTTATGGGTGTAGACACCTAATCCAACAATATAGTTGTATACTTTTAGGATTATATAGCCTTAGAATGATTGACTTAGCCTTATTCCATGTTCCTAGTTTGGTTGTAGGTTTAGGGTAGAGTCATTTATTCGACAATCTATTTGATTTTGTATTGTGTAAAACTTGTATACACGAGGCAACCAACATTGTCGGTAGAGATTCTAGAAGTATAGAAACGTGATTGGAGAGAATCCTAGGAGGAGAACTTAGGAAGTTAGTTTCAGATCTTAGGAGCATCTGGGTGTCTGTACACCTAGGAGTGGTCTAGTGTAGTGACTTAGGACCTTGAGATGAATTCTAAGTCAACTACAGATAGGTGTGGAAGGTAGTATGGGCCCGTACTACTGAAAGAACATGATCCGTATGAGAATCAGAAGGAGTCTCAAGGATACTAAAGAACTAATAGGTGAAGGCGTAATGTGTTTGAGAATTATTTTTTGATGTTAGAACTTTCCATTGTGTGTTTCATTATGGTGGCTATCTTAGTTCAAGATCAGGCGTTGGCTACACTAAGAGGACAGGTCCGAGTGATGAGGAGAACCGCGGGATCATTGTTGCCAAGGTGGTCGTGGTAATCAGAGAGGCGATTCCAAAGGTATTTGGTTCTGTTAAGATTGTGCTGATTGAGGAGTTCGAGGGGTGCTATGTCACCGTCACGCAGGATGCCGTTGCCGCAGCCACTACTGCCATGACCCAATTATCGACTTGAGATTAATATATGATGTGGAGGGATCTTGCTACATGTGTTTGTGTCCCGAGGACCAGAAAGTTAATATTGCACTGAACCTTCTTCTTTGGGGAACGAAGGATTGGTGGGAGTTTGTGACCTAGAGCTTTTCACATGCAGAGCAAGCCGCAGTTGTTTGGGACCAGTTTTTGGAGATGTTCAGGGCGGAGTATGTCCCACTTGTGTAGAGAAAGGGAATGAAATAGGAGTATCTATCACTCAAACAGATGACTGAGTCGGTGACAGAGATCACCAAGATATTTACAAAGAACTCCTTTTTCTTCCCAGAGTATGCCACTTCAGAGTAGATGCAGATGTTATGATACTTGAGCATTCTCAAGGCTGATATGGCATGGAGTGTATGTGTATCAATCTTTTTCATGCCTCAAATATGGCATAGAGAGGAATTTCAATAGGGATTGTAGGAAAAGCACACAAGTTTGTTTTCATTGCGATCAGGTGGGCCACATCAAGGCCCATTGTCCCCTTCTTATTTTGTGTGAAGTGCAGAACCCTACACATTTAGCTTGGAAGATGCCATATGTACATCATGGGAGGGATGATGTGCCTAGGATGGAAGGAAAATCCTACCAGCTTGTTGCAGAGGATCCAGGTGCGGCGACTATGTAGGTTGCGGGTATGTTTCCAATTTATTTAATTTTTGCATTTATGTTTCTGGTATTGCTTATGAAAGGATTCCTTTGAATTGATTGTTTTCTTGTGTAAGAAGTTACATTCGAGGCTGTATTAAGTTCTTGGTAGCCCGTTGCATCGGGGTGACATAGCCTCAGAACTTTCAAATTAACCTCTCTACTTGTTTTTGTTTGATGAATTTTTTGGGGTTGAGTGAATGGTTTGAAGGACTATCTTACTTCATCTTAGTTTATTCCTTAGGGACAAGAATGGATAGTACATAAGTTGGTTTGAGTTTGAGCTTTAGTTTCGTGTTGGTTGGGCTCAAATGATTTGTATATTCCAAGTGTGGGAGAGTAGAGTTATCGTAGCAGGAAAAATTTAGATCAGGTCTTAGTCACCGACTAGATTACTCAAGTTTAAGATGTTCACATGCGGGTGCTCAATCTTTAGAGATATGTGCCAGGTTCATTATCCAAGTAAGGACTTGCTTTCTTTTGGTCCTAGTTGTCGGTTGCTCAGATAGTTCCATAGGACCTTGTAGTATTAGGGGCTCTAGGAGGATAAAAGCTTAGGTTAAGGGTTGTGAGGAGGAATTCCTTGTCTATTCTTGTTTAATTGGGACTTGGAGGTCCGATTCATGACCCAAATGCCTGAAATGGATAGTTAATTTTCTCAGGTTAAGTGTGTGTGCCTATGTTAGGTTGTCTGGTTTTAGCTGTTTGTGGACAGATTGGGAGTGAGCCCGAGAGTTGATGGCTAAATAGGTCATGGGAAATATGTTGTAAGACTATGGTTGGGGCCGTAGAATTCACCTAGGTTGGAATAGAACCATTAGCAGTGATGGGCTTTATTGTTTGGTTAGTTACTCCTATGATTAGTTGGAAAGGTTGTTAGAGCCGAGAGGGTGTGTTATCTGGTTTAATATGTGTTTGTTAGGTTTTCGGTCAGGTTTTCACATTTGCTTATGTGTGTGAGGTTGTTGTATATGGTGTTTGGTTGTAGATTCCTTTGTTCGGTTATTTGAAAGACAATGCAAGGTCGAGAGGTCTTGATCGGATCAAGTCTGTGAGATTTTGGTCATCATGGGTGACATATGAGGTGGCTCTGTTTACCTGGAGGTTTGGCATGCCTTTGGAGTCTTAAAGTTATGGGCAAGAGAGTTAGTTATGCTCATTGTGGGTTAGTGGTGTTATGTTGGAGTTCATTCTTCATCGGGTCACGTATTTCTCGCTAAGAATGGAGTCGGTATTAGTTTCAGAAGGTGGTGGTATGCTTAAGGTATGTTGTATTGGATGTGATTTCGATCTTTGGGAGTTTCTGCTCGGTTCGACTTATTAGCCTGGTTTTAAAACCCTTTTATCAGTGATTGCAGATTCTGGCATTTGAAGTGACCTCGACTCGTGTTGAAGGAATCGGGTATGGAGAACACATAAGGAGTTCATAGGGGATTATAAGAGTAAATTGTGAGGATGGATTTCGAGGACAAAATCTAATTCAAGTGTGGGAGAATTGTAACACCTTTTTTCTATTATAGATTGGTTGAGGGCTTGAGGGATTAAAAGTGGGGTTTATGGGAAAAAAAACCCTGTGGTACGATGTGGTGAGTGGAGTACCATGACATGACATGGATAATGCATGGTTCACATATCTGATGGTTGCCATGACGTGGCAAGGAAGGGTGCCACGATGTTACAACTGCTGAAGCCTAAGCCCATGATTTTAGGGTTTCTTCCATAATTAAGCACCTATACTCACAGTTTAGGGAATACTCTTCAGCCTCCAACATTTCCAAAAAAAACCCTAGCATCTATTCTTGATTGAGGGGTTGATTTCTTGATTTAGAGCTTATTCTTTGGATTTTGGTGAAGCTTGGGGGAAATGAGATGTTCATATTGGTGTAAAGGAACAAGGAGGAAGTTTGGATCCAACATTCTCTTCAAGTTTCTGAGTTGTTGAAGGTGTAAACTTCATACCTTGGCACTTATTATTCTAGATTCAAGTTTGAGGTCATATTTGGGTGGTTTTGGTACCTTCCATAGAGGCTATTGGAGTTTGAGGAACTCCAGAGCTTGGTATGGCTCCTCTATGGTCAATATGTTATGTGGAATGGGTAAAAGAAGTCATTTTTGAGCCACCTTGTTTCTATGCATATGTTATGGCCCAATTAAGAACTTAGGATTGTGTATCTAGCCTTTAAATGGAGTCCTAATGGATAAATTTGGAAAGTTTGTCCATTAAGTCATTGAAAATAAGTAGATTTGAAGTTTTGGGTTTAGATCTAGAAGGGTTAAGCACTTAATGAAGATTTTGGCATTCTGCCAGAAGCCACGATGTGACCAAGGGCTTTCTACGACATATATGTGCTTCGTGGACCTGTTAACCATTGACCGTTGAATTTTGACCAGTTTGACATTGGGTTTAACCTATAGTTTTTGGGTTGTTGATCAAGATGTGTTCTTTCATTTTGTGACCGTTGGTTCGCGGGATTGTCTATTGAGAGGAATTGAGAGTGTTGCAGTGTTATCTAGTTCTGCATTTTAGGTGAGTTTCCTCACTATACTATGTGTTACACTATATATTCTTGTATGTTAGGATATAAGAGTAGTGGTATGTTGGTTAGAGTAACAGGGGTCAGTGATCGTATAGTGGAGTATCGTAGGGACTGTATGTAGTAACATAGGATAGCATGCAACTCTTGATCTAGGATTTCTTTCATGTTTCTTGTTTGGTTGTGGCTTTAGAGTGGGATCATATGTTCAACCGTCTATCTTACTTTTGATTACATATAACTATGTATTCATTAGTGATATGCCAATGGTGATGTAGAGTACTCTATAATACCATATATAAGCTAAAAGGCTATTAGACATGTAGTCTAGTGTAGATAGTTGTATGTGCTTATGTTTTCTTTGATTATTTGTTTGATCTATATGTTGACATATTGGGTGGTGGGTTGAGGTGGTCCTACGTTGTGTTGTAGGACAAGATACCCGAGCAGGCCAACAGTTTGTTGTAGACCAAGTGTGGGTTAGATGTATGCTGAGAGAGAGAGAGAGCGGTCTAGTCAGACTGTAGGCTCAGGAGAGCGATCCAGACATGTTGTAGGCTTTGTGAGGCTGGCTGGACAGACCGAAGGCTATGCATTGTATGTGTATTATGGTGTGTGGTATTTTGGGGGAAAATCACTAAGCTTTGACTTATAGTTGTGAATTAAATGTTTTTCAGGTACCGTTGGTGAGTGTGGGAAGGCGAAGACGTGACTGTACACACTCGTCAACAGCATTGGAGATTTCACATTACTTAAATTACTCTGATTTTCAAACAACTGTATTTTGGAACAAATGAGTTTTCTTAACTTGGGTTTCATGTAAATGGTGTTTTTTACCGTAATTAAAAATGAAGAATTTATTTGTGGAAATGGGACGTTACAAAACTCGAGATTTAGAACTTGAAGAAAGTCCATACTTACAAAGTATGGTATTTGAGAAGTGTTAATGTCTTAATGGTATGATTGAGCTATAAGAAATGAGTTGTATCCCATATGCTTTTGCTTATGGGATCAATCATGACTTATACCAGATTTGATGACTCGTATGCGTTGAGCATGAGGTCTGGTTAGATCAAGTTGGAAAGAATTAATGAATCAACATTAATTATAAGTGGACAAATGAAATGGTCTTAGTATGGAAGTTATCAATGTAAAGGTTACACTAATGACACATTCCACTAGTAAATACATTTTCGTTAGCATTAGAAATTCTTGTTTTTTTTCCTAACTGGTAAAGTATTTTCTTGGATTAGCACCAAGTAATACACCATAGGATTTAGAATAAACTTAGATTATATTGCAATTGGTTTATATTGCAATGGAAGCAATATTACTAAAAGAAATTCATTAAGTGACATCATTGTTGAAGTAATCATTAATGGTCCTTATGAAGGTTCTTGTGACTATAAGGGTGAACTTACCTCGAGTATGGTTCCCAAGTTGCACATACTTACATACTCTATAAGTACCATTACATTTAGTTGTTCGAGTGTGAAGACATGATAATTATTAAAATCACATCGGAATAAAATCTTATCGATCCATTCCTAAGCCGATGTCACCGATAAAGTCTGATAGTTAGAAAAATCTTGAGACATTAAATATGCAAATAAATTAGCTTAAACACATTGAATTTGTTTGATTTAATTTAGAAATATACAACAATATGAATTGTAACTGTTTTGATGTTTATTTGTGGATACTTAACAAAAGAGAATTATTTGTTATCAAAGTTGTGTTGTTCATTACTTTTTTTTCACTTTTGCATGTTTTGAACCCGCTTCCAGAATATCTAGTTGTGTTCAAAACTCAACAGTTGATCATACTCTCAGGAGTGCATATTTAAATTTAATACTATCATGAATGTTAGTTGATTGGACCATAAAGATTAGACATTGGATAAGAGATATGTAACATTCTCATTTCAGGTACTTCTATTTTCCCCTCAAACTTAAAATCTATTGCATTTAGGTCCCTAGTCAATATGTTAGGCGTACGCTAGGAGTATGCTTGGCGTACTGGGTCGAAAGGTTGGATGCGGAGGCATCCACGTATGTTGGGCGTATAGTCACCTGGTACAAACCCAAATTTTCAGGGTTTAAGCCCTATTTAAACACATTAAGTTGCTCTTGGACTTTCTTATGACCAACCTCCACCTCTCCAAATCTTGACAACGAAAACATAATTTCCATTTTGAGTGTTTTCAACTTGGAAGTGACCTTTGAGGGTGTTTTTGGTGATCTTGAAGGAAGAAGAGATCTTGGAAGTTGCATTGGTGTAGTTGAAACTTGTGGATCCAGAAACATCCCCAACTTGGAAAGCTTTTGGAAGTATAAAGCTCTCAACTTGATGGTTCTTTATGATAGATCTAGTTTTGGGCTTGATTTTGTGCATTTTAGGGTCCCTTAAGTCATGCTTGGGAGTATGAGCTACTCCAGAGGTTAGGAATGCTATATCTTAGCCTCATTGAGTTCCTTGTATATAAAAATGCTATGTTGATGTGTTATATTGGACCATGCATGAGTTAGAGATCTTATTATGGGTCTTAATGGTCAAAAATGAGTATTGGGGCCCATTAAGTCATGCAAAACTGTAAATTTTCCAACTTTATGTGTTAAGACATAAAAATGTTGTAGATATGAAGTTTGGACATTAAGAACTTAAGTGGTTAAGTCAAAAGTTGAGGATTTGACCTCTAGCTAGTACGCTGGTCGTACAGTCTAGTACGATGGCCGTACAATATAGTACGTTGGCGTACTAGGTCAAGCACCCACTTTTCGAGTTAACGCCTGTACGTTACGCATACAAGGTGTACGCTACAAAGTGGGCTTCTATTGTCTTAGGCCTTAGTTTTGGTCTTGGACTCCTTATGGGATTTGGGCCTTAGCTGGATTTTGGGCTTTGTATCCGTTGGGCTATAGTTGGACCTTCGGTTTATGGGTTGGGACATTTTTGGGACTTAGGCCACTATAGAGTTATTGGGCCAAGCTAGTTGGGCCCAGTAGGGGAAAAAGATAAAATAATCTTTTACCTAAGAGGTTGAGGATGATGAGTTGGGACCCCGGTTATGGTTTATGACCTAATTTCTAATTAGGGTTTTTATTATTTGTGATTTAGTGAGTGGATTTCACGATTCAGCAGCTCGAGTGTGATTTGAAACCTTCAGTTTGAGGTGAGTTTCGTTCACTATACACATGGATTGAAGGCACCAATGCCGACCACTGGATTATGTTAGTAGGATGATAGTTGTCTTCGTGACAATTCTCTATATTGCTTATATATGCTTGATGTATATGTTACTCTTACGGTTATGATTATATGCTAGCTGTAGGGGGTGAAATAGACCTTATACCGGTTGAAAGAGATCAAAGGGGTTAAAATATACTTAGTACTAGTTGAAAAAGACTGAAGAGGTTGAAATATACCCAATACTGATTTAAAGAGATTGAAGGGGTTGAAACATACCCGCTACCGGTTGAAAGAGAGAGAAGGGGGTGAAATAGACTCATATAGGTTTTAACTATATGTTTGTATGGTATAAGGTATTTTGGGGGAGCTCACTAAGCTTTGTGCTTTTGGTTTTTAGTTTATGTTTCAGGTACTTCCAGCTCGAAAGGGAAGGGTACGACTTGATCGCACTGCATCCTTCCATGTTTTCCGCATTATGTGGTTTTGGGATTTTGCACTCTGATGTTATATCATTATGATACACTTTCTTGTTTTGACATGATTATTGGATGTTTTGAAATGAATTTAAAATTAAATTTTTGTCTGAGATATTTGGGATGTTACAAGTTGGTATCAGAGCCTTGGTTTGAGGGATTCGGGCATACTCTCGGGTGTGCCTAAACTCAAATCGAGGATTTGGTTGATTTTCCATAAAAGGAACATTTCAATTCAGGAATTTTAATAAAAGAAATGGGTGCGATACGTGCAATCATTCGAGCTCAAGTAAGTCTTCCCAAGATACTCATAGATATTAAATGTTTCATGCTATGATATGAGAATCGCATGCTATACTAGGACTAAGGATCCGCTCAAGATAGCATGATATAATGCTAGGAGAGATGCCTTTATGTGCCTATTATATGAGCTTATAGACTTGCATGCTAGTAATAATCTGTCAGTGATATGATGGGATATTTAGTTTATGCTTTGATTTCGATTACTCGATGTTCGAATGCTGCTTGCTTTGTGCCTTTTAGGAGTTCCCATTAGTATCAACTAACTAGTAGCAAATATGCTAGGTTAAATATTATTGCGACTAGATAATTTTAAAAGGTTAGGTTTTAACTCCATTGCACAACTCTTGTTTGATTCTTACCGTTGTCGTATGAGACCTTTCATTTGAAGAATTATATGGTGTCGATGGTGTGTAATTATATCCGTAAGCTAGTTAGAGGGAGTTCCTTCTGTAACTGGTGGCGGGGAGTGGTGAGGAAAGGAACCCTAGGAGGCTCCTGGAATATGTCTTGGCGTGTGGGACACCATATAGTATGAGGAGAGTATTAGATAGGAAGGAATGACTTGGAGGATTCAAGGTAGTCCTGGGGGAGGATATAAATAGGTGTGGAAGGTAGTATTGGGGCCGTGCTACTTGAAGCACATGATTTATACCCAAGGCAAGGAAGACCACGATGAATCTAAGGAACTCGGGAGTGTGAACCTCTTCGTGTGTGTACTAATTGTTTATTTTGTTATGTTTAAGCATGGTGATGACACGTGGTGGAGCAGGAGGTTCAGGATCTGGATTTGGTTTTGGCACAGGCACCAAAACAAACGATGAGGGTTTACATAAGTTCATTGCGTCTGAGATTACTAGAGGAATCCTTGATGCGACCCCGGTGATGTTTGGGTTGATCAAGGAGGCTTTCATCGAGATGATGGAGGATCGCCTTTGGATCTTTAGGGCTGACCGATTTGCTAGCCAGTCTGGGGCCTACACTCTCTCCTTCAAGGATTTCAAGGGATGTGGGGCACTAGAATTCTTTGGGGGGAAGGAAACTATTGCCGACAGGCGTTGGCTAGCAGATATTGAGTGTGCCCAGATGACGAGCTTCTGCGCCGTGGGGTCGAAGGTGAGGTTTCTTGCAAGATGTTTGAGGGATCGAGCTTGGGATTGGTGGGAGGAGTTTGGCTATACTCTAGGATCCCCAACCATTTAGGCCATGTCATGGTCGGATTTTGTGACCCGATTTTGAGCAAAGTTTGCACCAGTTGTTGAGGTGCAATAGTTAGCAAAGGAGCTTCTGGATATGCGATAGACGACTGAGACCGTCGCGGAGATCACCGCCAAGTTGTGTGTGAGAGAGAGAGAGAGAAAGAGAGAGAGAGAGAGAGAGCCCTATTGGTACCTTAGCATACCGTAGACAAGGAGATGTAGACGACTCGGTACCATGACATGTTGAGACCAGATATTTGGGAGTTTGTCAGTTTTTCTACCTGCTCGACATTGGACGACATGATATCCAGGGCTCAGGAGGAAGATTGATTTGGAGCACATATGTAAGAGGAAGGCAGAGCATGGGTAGAAGACTGGAGTTTTGGTGAAGAAACCCAAGGGTTTCAATTCTAGATCGAGGGGTCAGTAGAGCGGGGGCCACTGTGGAAAGTGTGGCAAGACGCATGATGGAGTCTACAGTGCGGGTGGTTTGGGCTGCTATAAGTGTGGAAAGACAGGGCACTTCAGTAGGGATTGTACCACCACCATTACCACCCAGGGATCTGATCTGATTTGCTTCCATTTCAATCAGAGGGGCCATAAAAATGTCAATTGTAAGAGTTTAGCAGCAGTGGGACCAACAGTAGCACCTGCTTCGACAACTCTGAGGATCACTGATGGCCACCAGGGCAAGGCAGAATCGCCAGTTGTTCGGAGCAGGACATTTCAGCTGACATTCGAGGAGGCTCGTGCATTACCAGATGTGGTGATGAGTATGTATCTTCTCCTTATCTCTCTATTTATGTTAATTTTCCTGCTTATATTTTTGTGTTTGCTTTTAGGGTCTTTCCATGTGAATGATATCTCTGCTCTGGTTTTGTTTGATTTGGAGGCTACCCGATCCTTTATATCTCTTGTGATCAACAAGAGATTTGTCGATGCTCTGGGGGAGCTGGATTATCTATTAGAGGTTGAGATTACTGATGATCGTCCTATGTGAGTATCGAGGGTTCTTCGGGGTTGTGTTTTGGAGTTGTTCAGTGAGTGATACCTGATTGATTTAGTTCCTATTCCTCTGCGTGAGAATAAGGTTATTGGTGGGGATGGATTGTTTGATACCCAATGGGCAATAACTGATTGTGAGCAGCAGTTGGTGTGTATTCGGAACCCAAATGGGGGAGAGTTGGTGATTTAGGGAGAGGGTGTTCAACGTGGGTCGGTTCTATATTTAGCAACTAAGGACAGATGCTATCTTTAACAAGGTTGTTCTAGATTTGTTGCCTATGTTATGGATAAAAACGAAGAAGGTTAAGGCGGCTGTGGATGGTGTTCCGATTGTTTCGGATTACCTAGATGTATCTCCAAAGGATTTTCCTAGAGTACCTACAAAGAGGCAAGTGGATTTTTGGATTAACTTGGTTCCTGGTGTAGCTTCGATAGCCAAAGTACCTTATCGATTAGCACCTCCAGAGATGCATGAGTTGTGTACACAGCTACAGGAGCTGTTAGACAAGGGATTTATTTGGCCGACTAGTTCGTCATGGGGATCGTCGATCTTGTTTGTGAAGAAGAAGGATGGGTTACATCGATGTGTATTGATTACCGGGAGCTCAATAAGCTAACAGTGAAAAACCATTACCCACTCCCAAGGATTGACGATTTATTTGAACAGCCTCAGGGTGCATCTTAGTTTTCCAAGATTGATATGCATTCGGGTTATCATCAGATGAAGGTCATAGAGGAGGATACACAGAAGACGGCCTTCCGGACTCTTTATGTTCATTTCGAGTTTGTGGTGATGCCCTTCGCGATCTCATAAATCCCATGAATCGCATATGCAGACCAATGTTGGATCTGTCTGTGATTGTGTTTATTGATGACATCATGGTCTATTCTAAAACCCACGAACTACATGAGGAGCATCTGAGGGAGGTATTGGAGACTTTGAGGAGGGAGAGACTGTATGTGAAGTTCTCCAAGTGTGAGTTCTAGTTACACGAGGTGCATTTTTTGGGGCACCTTGTTAACCAGAACAGTATTCTGGTCGATCCAGCCAAGGTCAAGGCGGTGATGAGGTGGGTGGTTTCGAGTCGTCCATCTAAGAGTCGGAGTTTCCTTGGATTAGCAGGTTACTATCTAAGATTCATTAATGATTTCTCCAAGATAGTGGTTCCTTTGACTCGGTTGACAAAGAAGACCGTCACATTTCATTGGGGGACTGAGCAGCAGACATCTTTTGAGACCATGAGACAGAGATTATGTGAGGCGCTGATTCTGACCCCGCCGGAGGGCGTTGAGGATTTTGAGGTTTATTGTGATGCTTCAATCATGGGTTTGGGTGTAGTATTGATGTAGCGGGGTCATATGATCGCTTACGCTTCAAGGCAGCTGAAGCTTCACGACGCGAATTACCCTACGCACGATTTGGAGTTGGGGGTGGTGTTGTTTGCCCTCAAGATTAGGCGACATTACCTATATGGGTTCCGTTGTACTATCTATACGTATCACAAGAGCTTGAGGTATTTCATGGGTCACTCGAATATGAACATGAGGCATCATAGATGGTTAGATTTGGTAAAGGATTATGATTGTGAGATCCTTTATCACCCGGGGAAGGCCAATATGGTGGCCGATGCTCTTAGCCGCAAGGCGGTTGTGACTCCAATCAGGGATATTTTTTTGATAATGACAATGATTACCCCACTTTTAGAGCAGATCTGAGAGGCTCAGGTTGAGGATATGAATGGAGAGCACCGGAAGAGTGAGCGCATAGTGGGTCTGGTGGCTTCTTCCAATTATGATAGTCGGGGGTTATTGCCCTTCATCGGAGGGTGTAGGTTCTGTATTTGGGTGGTGCGTGCTAGGTTTTGATGGAGGAGACACACAAGTCAAGGTTCTCTATTCATCCCGGAGCAACAATGATGTATAGAGATCTCCATCTTGACTATTGGTGGCCATGTATAAAGCAAGATATGGCCTGGTATGTGGAGAGGTGCTTGATTTGCAGGAAAGTCAAGGCCGAGTATCAGCAACCTCAATGCAAGTTGTAGCTGTTAGGCATTCCCGTTTGGAAATGGGAAGCGATTCTTATGGATTTTCTCATGAAGGTTTCGCGGATAGCACACAGAGTGGATTCAATATGGTTCATCGTGGATCGATTGACCAAGAGCGCGCATTTCATTTCGATTCAGGAAAGTCTTTATGCGGAGAAGTTGGCTGACATCTATATTAGGGAGGTTGTGGAACGTCATGGGGTGCCAGTTTTCGTGATTTAAAAAACAGATGTCCGGTTTACTTACAAGTTCTAGAAGAGGTTTTGGGAAGAGTTGGGTACTCGTCTCCATTTCACCACGACTTTCCACCCACAGAGTGATGGAAAGAGTGAGCGGACTATCCAGACCTTGGAGGATACTCTTTTGGTATGTGTATCGAACTTCAGTGGGAGTTGGGATACATATCTTCCTTTGGTAGAGTTTTCATATAACAATAGTTATCACGCCAGCATTGATCAACATCCTTTGAAGATGCTCTATGAGAGGAAGTGTAGAACCCCGATATGTTGGGGGGAGGTCGCTCAGTGGGTATTGGGGAGTAATAAGGTTGTACTTAAGACTACTAAGTTGATTCAGCAGGTTCAAGGTAGACTTCAGACAACACAGAGTCGGCAGATGAGCTATACCTCAAGCGTCATTTTGATCTACAGTTCCAGGTTGGGGACATGGTACTCCTGAATGTGTCACCTTGGAAAGGTGTCATCTGATTTAGGAAGAGGGGAAAGTTGGGCCCCAGTTATATCGGTCCTTTTAGGGTTTTGGATCGGGTGGGTAGGGTTGCTTATTGCTTGGATCTACCCGAGGAGCTCATTCAGATCCATAGCATGTTTCACGTCTCCCAATTGCGGAAATATTTGGTTGATGATTCTGCGGTGGTTCCTTTGGAGCATATTCCGGTGGATGATCACTTGAATTATATTGAGAGAACGATTTCCATCCTTGACAGGAAGATGAAGGCTCTGTGGAACATGATGAAAGTTCTGGTAAAGGTGAAATGGCAACACCGCAAGGGTTCATAATGGATGTAGGAGCCTGAGGTCGAGAAGAGGGAGCATTATCCAAAGTTGTTTGCTGCGACGGTCTTCAAGGGCGAAGTTTTATTCAAGTGGGGGAGAATTGTAACATTCTCATTTCATGTACTTCTATTTTTCCCTCAAACATAAAATCTATTGCATTTGTGTCCCTGACTAGTATGTTGGGTGTATGCTAGGAGTACGATGGTATACTAGGTCGAAAGGTTTGATGCAGAGGCATCCACGTACGTTGGGCGTACGGTCACCTGGGACAAACCCTAATTTTTAGGGTTTGAGCCCTATTTAAACACCTTAAGTTGCTCTTGGATCTTCGTATGACCAGCCTCCACCTCTCCAAACCCTAAGAACGAACCCTAATTTCCATTTGAGTGTTGAGTTTGGAAGTGACCTTTGAGGGTGTTTTTGGTGATCTTGAAGGAAGAAGCCCTCTTGGTAGTTGCATTGGTGTAGTCGAAGCTTTTGGATCCAAATCTATCACCAACTTGGAAAGCTTTTGGAGGTATAAAGCTCTTAACTTGATGGATCTTTATGATAGATCTAGTTTAGGGCTTGATTTTGTGCATTTTTGGGTCCCTTAAGTCATGCTTGGGAGTACGAGATACTCCAGAAGCTAGGAATGCTAGATCTTATCCTCTCTGATGTTCCTTGTACATAAAAATGCTATCTTGATGCGTTATATTGGACCATGCATTAGTTAAAGCTCTTATTATGGATCATAATGGTCAAAAACAAGTATTGGGTCCCATTAAGTCATGCAAAACTATAAAATTGCCAATTTTACGTGTTAAGACGTTAAAATGATGTAGCTCTAAAGTTTGGACATTAAGAACTTAAGTGGTTAAATAAAAAGTTCAGAATTTTCCGTCTGGTCAGTACGCTAGGTGTACATTCTAGTACGATGGGCGTATTAGGTCAAGCACCCGCTTTTTGGTCTTAGACTCCTTTTGGGCTTTGGGCCTTAGCTGGATTTTCGGCTTTGTATCCGTTGGGCCATAGTTAGACCTTAGGTTTATGGGTTGGGCCATTTTTAGGTCTTGGGCTCCTATAGAGTTATTGGGCCAAACTAGCTGGGCCCAGTAGGGAAAAAAGCTAAAATAGTCTTTTACCCTAGAGGATGAGGATGATGATTAGGGACCCCGGTTATGGTTTATGACCTAATTTCTAATTAGGGTTTTTATTATTTGCGATTTAGTGAGAGGATTTCATGATTCAATAACTCGAGTATGATTTGATACCTTCAATCTGAGGTGAGTTTCCTTTACTATACACATGGGTCGAAGGCACCATTACCGACCCACTGGATTATGTTAGTAGGATGATAGTTGTCTTAATGAAAACTCCTTGTATTGCTTGTATATGTTTGTTGTCTCTGTGACTGTTATTCTTATGATTATGTAACACCACGAACTCAGAAGGTCAAGAAAGGAAAGAAAAACCCCAATTCAAGAGGTCTACTCGTCAAGTCAAGGGAGGAACTCGACGAGTAGGAGCGAGTTCCGTGTCGCGGATTAAGTGGCCGACTCGGCGAGTCGAGGGACTGACTCGTCGAGTCTGGTCTAGGTTGGGAAAACCTAATTACGGGACTTGGTACCCTATTTAAGCATCTCATTCTCAATTCATCAGCCTCCTAGATGCTCTCTCAAGACCAAAACGAAACCCTAGTGCCTTCCATGAGTTTGTGAGCCATTGTGAGCATTTTTGAGTGTTGTGAAGCTTGAAGAAGAAGGTGAAGCCTTGGGGATATAAAATGAGATTAGTATATCAAGAAACCTATTGCATTATGCTACATTTCCTGGTAAGAAAACTTCCACCTTGATCATTATGCATGTAGATCTCTTCACTGTCACTTTTGGGGGTTTTTTGGTCCAAGAACCCTAGCATGAGAGGAATGGACACCCTAAGGGCTTGTGTTTTCAGATCTAGCACCACTAAGGGCTGTTATGGCATAAAGGTGCAAGCTTTATACCCTAGGAATCCCCATGCAAGCATATGAAGTTTTATTTTGGCCTTTTTAGCTCAAAAGGCCATGAATGGAGGAAAAAGGTTGTAGCTTTGCATGGTTATGAGGTGGTTGGGTCCAAATTTATTTTCTGGATGCTTTGAGATCCTCAAAAATTGTCTGAATAGATTGGGACGTAGAGGGACTCGTCGAGTCAGACTATTTTCCTGCCCCAAAACCCTTCTGTTAAAGGGTATGAGTTGAGTTGGTAAGGGACTCAGTAAGTCTGGGTCCATAGTGGACATGAAGATCATCATACTCGACGAGCTCAAGGAGGAACTCGGCGAGTCTAAGGCAATCTCCTTAATTTATGAAGGTAGACTCGGTGAGTTCAAAGGGGAACTCGGCAAGTCTGGTGAAGGAGGGTCCCCATGTGTTGAAGGTGCACTCAACGAGTTTACGGAGAAATCGACGAGTAGGATCGAAGTCTAGAGTTTTGTGTGGACTGTGGGACTCGACGAGTTGGTGGGTCAACTTGACGAGTTGTTGAGTCAACTCGGAGCATTGACTTTGACTGTTGACTTTGATCTGGTTTAACTTTCGAGAGTATTGTGGTCTAAATTTTATTTTGGGTATTGATATGAAACATCCCAAAAATATGACCCAAAAATTTCAAAAAATACGACCCAGGTCATGGCATCCAACGCTACATCATCTCCAATGGTATGTCCGACCTCCTCCCACCAATCCCGTGCCTTGTCCTTCAGAAGACAAGACGCCAATCTGACCTTGTCCTCCTCATAACACCTGCTAGTGCGGAACGCGTTGGCCACATCCGCCAACCATCTAGTACTCACTATGGGGTCTCGCGCCCCGTGATAGTCTGGAGCTCCACATGCCCTGAACTCCCTGAATGTAAGTGCACGCGACCCCGTCATGGCCGCCACCTCGGCACGGAAGGTGCCCAATCTCTCATCCATCAGCTCTAGGATACCCTCCTTGATCGAACCGAAGATCACAGGAGTCTGCTCTAAAATGATACGAGCAATCTCTAAAGAAAGAAACTCTCTGGTCTGCTCATCCATGCACTCGTTCCCCGAGCCTGATCCTGATCCCTCCCGGGCACCTCCACTGCCGGCTGCTGGCCTCGAACGCAAAACCACCATTCTGAAACACATCATAGCAACATCAGAAAACTGAAATATCTCAAGGGATCATCGATACTACTACTAGCTTCCTGGTCTTGTCTCGGCCTTCCTTGATTCGAGTACGGATCCTCTGCTTTCAGTAGTACGGGCCCATACTACCTTCCACATCTATCTGTACTTTCCTCAATAACTGCCTTGACTCCCCCAAGTCACTTCTACTACTACTGATCTCTGCTACTCTCATCCTAGGCTTGCCCTAGGGAAATCTCTGACTCCACTCAAACCAGTCCTCAGCTGCTGAAGGCCTCCTTGTAATGCTACTTAGCCGTCACCTGAATACCATCACATATGATGAGGCTCGGATAATCCTTCGAGTAAAAGGCTCGTCCCTACAACGGTTAGACTCAGACAAGAGTTGCGCAATAGGGCCAAATCCAATACTCTGAGATTATTCAACCCTGATCACATGTTACGTGGCGTATTCATCTAACGGCTAACTCTCATCACCAAGAGTTCCACAAAGCAAACATCATTCGGACACCAGAAACTACTCAAGAAAATCTACTCCCATAACGAGAAACTACACTAGCATACAATGCTAAGCTCGCGCTACCAGGCATAACCTAAACAGGTTATCCTACTGCTGTCTACTCAGTACTTGCATGCAATTCTCATAAAGTTGTAACACATATAGTAGGCACATAAGGCATCCTCCTAGATCCTTAGTCCTATACTAGCATGCTGTTCTACGGAAACTGGAACAATTAATCATAATAATAAAACTTGTATGGGTAATTTGGGAGTACTTACTTGAGCTCGGCTGATCGCATGCACCACACCCTTATCTTGTTTAAAAATTCTTTTCTTTCTAAGTGCTTTTCAAAATTTCATTCGAAAACATTTTTCTTTTTGAAAATCTTTTTTTTTATCTTTCCCTTAGTTTGAGTTCAGATGCACCCGGAGGTGTATCCGAATCCCTCAAACCAGGGCTCTGATACCAACTTGAAACATCCCAAAAATATGACCCAAAATTTTCAATTTTTATCATATCAAAAACATGAAACCAAGTATCACATAACAAAATCATACGTTGCGTGTTTCAAAAACTATGATAAAATACTGAGAAAAAGAAAACTGTATCCAAACATATCAACTAACGGAATCAACTCCCAGGACAAAAACTGAAGCTGTGGTGTGTGCGATGCCATCATCCCGAGCTCTTCCCTTTGCTTGCGGAAGTACCTGAAACCAAAACTGAAACTGTAAGCACGAAGCTTAGTGAGCTCCCCCAAACTACCACATACCATACAATACATATAAAGCACATACTGGGCCTTGCCCACTGCATCGGACCGAAGTCCGGAACTGACTGCATCGGACCGAAGTCCGGAACTGACTGCATCGGACCGAAGTCCGGAACTGACTGGGACCTTGTCCCCTGCATCGGACCGAAGTCCGGAACTGGCTGATCATGGCATAGCATAACACATATCAACTAATATAAACACATATACTGCATACTGCATCGGAACAGAGTCTGGAACACATAACACAAACATGCTTGAATCACAAAGACATCAAGCACTCTAACTACTGCATCGGACTAAAGTCCGGGACTACTGCTAACTAAACGGGCCGGCATTGTGGCCGTAGACCCGTTCCTACTGGAAGGAAACTCACCTCGTGAACTGGCTGCTGTGTGAATGGCTCTGGAAGCTAACTGCTGCTGCTCCGGTATCCCCCCGGCTACAAATCCATAAACACACTCAATCAAATGCTAATCACTGCACTGGGGTAAAATGACTCTTTTACCTTGGTCAAAGTCAACCCTCCCGGTCAAAGTCAACCCACAGTTGACCTGACTCGCCGAGTCTCTAGTCTCACTTCTCAGCCCTACTTGTGGCTACTCGTCGAGTATGGCATCGACTCGACGAGTACCCTCTCGATCCAAGAACTCAGACAATCTGCATCCGACTCGCCGAGTCATATGAACAACTCGTCGAGTTGTTCTTGAACTAAGAAGATTGCCTTGGACTCGCCGAGTTGTATGAACAACTCGTCGAGTCCCTCCATTACTGAGTCTTCTCTCCAACTCACTGAGTCCACTCTACTACTCACAGGCTCCCACTCGACATCACTCAAAAGGGGAAAAACGGGACTCGCGACTTGACTCGTCGAGTCATTCTTCCGACTCGCTGAGTCACATCCATGTAGCTACTCTAAACTCGATTCTGCTTGAATCCAGCGTCTAAAACTTATAGATCTGGGCTTCCTTAGTTCGATTAGCACGTAAAGATTCTATCTTTACGTGCCCATAAGCGACCAAGAAGATAATAAGGCTCAAAAAGCATAATAAAGGCTAGATTTAGGGTTCTTATGCAAAGCATCTTCAAAAAGGCAATAGATCCGGGCTCTACAACTCCTAAATGAATAGATCTAGGGATATCTCGACCTATTAAGGCATCCATACAACCATAAGGTTTGGAAAATACATCAAACTAGCCCTAGAAGTGTTCTTATGGAGGTCTAAAGCATAAAACAGAAGGAATCCGAGAAATACCTCAATGAACTCTGATTTTGCCCTTGGATCTTTGCTCTACACCTCTTTTCTTTGTTCCTTTCTTCTTCTTCTTCTTCAAGCCTTCAAAATCCACACAAAAACACTTAAAACAATCAAGGGATGGATTAGGTTTTTCTCATAGCTCTCTGAGGGTGAAGGAGGCAAGTTTGGAGCACATAACATTGCTTAAATAGTGAGCAACCCGGGGATTTAGGGTTTCTTCCTGGCAGGCAGACTCGCCGAGTCCTGAATATGGACTCGCCGAGTCGCCGACTAACACGTGCTCGAAAACTCGACCCTACTCGACGATTCAGGCCATAGACTCGCCGAGTCCCTCAATAAAACTTCTAAATAAATTCCACGGAAGCAACATACCAGAGACGGGGCGTTACATGATAGTTCGGGAAGTCGAAGGATCAACAGTTCAGAAGTCGTCGGTTAGCAGTCAGAAGTGTTCGGCTAGTCTTCAGCAGTGCGAGGTGAGTCTCCTCACTGTGTACATGGGTCTACGGCCACAACGCTGACCCATTATGTTTATTTTTATGTTTATGTTTATGTATAGAAGGAAGACCTGGGGGTTAGCCCTAGGCAATTATTGTTATATGTTCCAGGTTACGACCTGATGCCGGGCGAGGCCTGAGGAATGTTAGGATGCTTGAGATTTTTGTCATTCTTGCATGTGTCAGTACGATAGGTTCCGAACCGAGGGTCCGATATCGGGGTAACCTCGAAGTATGATAGATAATAGTATGTCTCCGGACCGGGGGTCCGATGCCGGGGTAATCCCGAGGAAGATTCTTATGATGTATGTAGATTATACTTGTTTGTCTACGTGATACTTGTATGTACCTGGTAGGGAGGTGAGTGGGAGCGAGGTCCCGTATCTCATCACTAGCTTAGTATGGATGGGGTTCCATATCTCGACGTTAACAGAGTGGAGGCAAGGCCTGTGATAGGAAGGAAGTGAGTGTGGGTAGGGGTCCGTATCTCACTACTAGTAGGAGTATGGACGGGGTTCCACTACTTTATTAGCAGATCAGGGGCGGGGACCAAGCTAGGCGAGGCCTTAGATCAGGGTTTAGTTAGAGTATGTCGGGGTAAGCCCGATGCAGTTTATATATTTTCGGACTTCGGTCCGATGCCGGGGCGGTCCCGAGAAGTAGTTAAGTACGCGTGATGTATTTATGATTCATGCATGTTATATGATATGTGTTAAGTGTTCCGGGATTCGGTCCGATGTCGGGGCAAGCACGAAGTATGTTAGATAGTATACTATGTATTATGTGTTCTGAGGCAAGCCCGATGTAGATTATGTGATTATGTTATGTATTTATGATATATGTTATGTTGTGTATGTGCCGGGGTAAGCCCGATACCCGATGCGGTCGGATGCCAGGGTGAGCCCGATGCCTGGATTTGTCCCGATGCAGTTGGGAGTAGTCCTAGAGTTATGTTATTTGTTATATGTGCTTTGTATGGTATGAAGTAGGCCAATAAATTCACTAAGCTTCGTGCTTACGATTTTCAGATTTGGTTTCAGGTACTTCCGGTAACGGAGGGAAGAGCTCGGGATGATTGCATGGCACACACCAAGAAGTTTAGCCTGGGATGTTTACTCTGATAAAATCAACAAGTGTTTTGAAAAGATACTCTGAATTGTTATATAACCCTTTTAGTACGATTGAAATGATTTAACATTTATTGTTTAGTGATGTTTTAAAAGGAAATTTTTGGTCATGATTTTTGGGATGTTACAAGTTGGTATCAGAGCCTTGGTTTATGGGATTCGGGCACACTCTCAGGTGTGTCTAGACTCAAACTGAGGAATTGGTGTGAAATTTTTCAAAAGGAAATCATTTTTATAAAAGAACTCTGAAAAAGGGAAAATAATTTTGAAAAAGAGAAAATGACTTGGAAAAGAGAAAAGAATTTGATAAGACAAAAGAACTTTGAAAAACAGAAAAGGGTGTGGTGCATGCAATCAGCCGAGCTCAAGTAAGTACCCCAAAGTACCCATACATGCAAGTTTGGTATGCTATGTTATGATATGCTTATGAGATTTGCATGCTAGATTAGGGATAAGGATCTAGGAGGATGCCTTATGTGCCTATTTTATGTGTTTGAGCTTTATGAATTGCATGCTAGTACAGATTCCTGAGTAGAGGATAGAACAGTTTGATTGGATTATGTGGTTAGTTTATTTTTCCATTGTCTGAATGCTTCTTGCTTTATTCTTTTGGGACTCTTAGTAATGTGAGTTAGATATTAAGTGAATATGCTAAGTCACATGTGGCACAAGCTGGAAAATCTCAGAGTGATAGATTTGAACCTATTGCGCAGCTCTTGTATGAGTCTAACCATTCTAGGGATGAGTCTTTTACTCGAAAAATTATCTGATCTCTGTTGCATGTGGCTATATTCATGAGGTAGCTATGTCACACCCCAAAACCATGAATGGTGGAAACGTTCTGGGGTGGAGGACGTCATGTACAGTATTACAACAATGAATAGTAGTAAACAAGCAACAACATCATCCATTGCATTAATAATATAATTTCATACAAGTGTGTTCTGTCAAGTTATATAGACACCAAAATACACATATCAAAATAAAAAGACGAGTCTTGAGCGAACTCCATCTTCTCAAAACCTGGCACCGGTACCTGTCTATTGGTGACCTGAGAATACAAGTTATTTTGAAAGCGAGTATCAGCTTTAAAGCTGGTGAGATCATAAGTATATTAGTGTCTGTGTTTGTATTAAAGCATTTGTAAAAAGTTTGTAAGATGTTTTGTAAGATTTTTTGTACTCTCCTAGAAAACCCTATGTTTTCTACTAATTGTAGCCTTCTACCAAGGCATCTAGTGTTTGTGCGTGTGTTTCTTGTAAGAGTGTGTGTTTTCCCAATTATGACTATCATTAACCAAAAATATAGATTTTACATTACCATGCATCGTGTGAATATTCACGAAGTGAATGTAATGGGAAAATAGCATGGTACCATAGTATTTGTAATAAGCGACTACTGCTGTACTAACTACCTTAAAAACAAAAGGAGTTTAAAGTAACATGTGATCGACCTGTATCCTGCTACTGACTCTAGTAAAATGACGATGTAAGACGCCGTAAGAAATGACATTTGGCACCCATAGACTTGCAAGTCCCACTGTAGCGAGCAGCAAGGTGTAGGATAGTCAATCCAATATAGATCTATACGCAAACTCATACGCTCCCCAATTAAGGAGATTCTGGATACAAAAACGGTCATGGAAGGAATTGCTATGACCCGTTTAATGGTTCACATAACTGCATGAAAGTACATGTAATGAATGTGCTAACTGTAAAGTGTACTCTTTCTCTGTCTAGCCTGTATGTACTGTAATGTTCTACGTGTGCTAGCTGCAATGTGTGTTCTCTCTCTATCTAGCAAGGATAGTAATGTACTGTGTGTACTAGCTGCAATATATGTGCTCTCTCTATCAAGCAAGTATTGACTCATGAATGAACTGACTCATTGTATGATTCTTTGTTCTAGTAATAGTTTTAGTATCTTCCTAAACTACCCCTACGATAGCTTACTAGTAATGTATGATCATGTTTGTGAAACCCTTGCTACCCAAAGGTATGGAACTGGTTGAAAGAAATTTTATTTCTATATATGTATACATAATATATAACTAATATTTAGACGACCTTCAGACGGATAACCGATGCCCTAAAGCCACATCCCAACGAGGAAAAGGAGATAAAGCGAGTTGGTCTTCCTAAGCCCTTTAAACATTACTTATATAACTATACATACATAGGCATGCATTTGATAATAAGTATAAAAGATTTTAAGTAAAAGTATTTGACAAGTAAAAGAGTTTGCAAAACAGTTTGAAGTAAAACAGTTTGAACAGTAAGAAAACTACTGATTTGGTAGTTATTAATCACATGTGATTGATATAATAACTATATATAAGTATTCAACTGGTATTCCCCCCCCCCCCATAAAAGCATTTAAAAACATTTAAACCAATGATTAAGGGGTACGAACTCACCTGTAGTGAGTGGTACGGATGAACTGAAGATGTAGGATTGCTAGGTGTCAAGTGAAGACTTGAACACACTCTATGATCCTAGTTAACATATAATATCACATATATGTATCCAATTAGTCTTTAAACAACTAATAAACAAAGTTAAGACACCCTAGGACATGCTAAACACCTTATACAAGTGTTATAAGTCCCAAGGATTGCATCTAAGTGTTGTAGGGAAAGCCTAGTGTGCTTAGGGTTCAAGGAAAACTCCATTATGGAGTTTACGGTTTTGTGGTCACTAACAAAAAAGTTTACGGTCATAAACCCTTGAGTTTATGGCCGTAAGCTCCTCCTCTTTTGACCATTTGTTGTTCTGAAGCCTTAAAAGCCCCTAGAAGCTTTTCTACTTGAAGTATGTGTCTAAGGAAGGAACTAGGGCACCATTTCACTCCTATTTGGAGTTTATGGTTCCTAAACCATTTTCCTTTGAGTTTACTATCGTAAACTCATATGGTTTATGGTATTTTGGGGTTTTCAAGTCCTTATCTCATCAAGGAAAGGATTTAGACATGTTTCTAAGGCTTGTGAAGGACTTAGGCACACTTTGGCACCTTTACTTGGGGTTTACGGTTCAAGAACTTCTTGAACTGTAACCACCTTGTTCTTGGTGTTCTTGGGACTTTTTCTTGATGTAAAGAAGTATAAAAAGATTTATAAGACTCTAGGATAGAAGTACTTACTATATGGAAGCTTGAAATGAGCTTAAAGTCCAAGAACACTAGTGTGTGTTCTTGGTGTTCTTGGTGTAAATGGAAGAATCAACCTTTTGGAATGATTTCATGGTTAGAAGTGTGTTAAAACACTAGATTAAAGCATATAATCACTTAAGAAAGCTAGAATCACTTACTAGATTGAAGATCTTGAAAAGCTTTTGGATGATACTTGAGAGAGAAATGGGTTTGGATCTTGAGTTTTTGGAAAAAGTGTAAATAATGACAAATTCTCATATATGTATACTCCCAGATTTAGGGTTTTTGGCCGAAAATATTTTATTCAGGCAGTAAACTCTAATTTCCTAGAGTTTTGGAATAACAGTGTTGCATAATAACCCTAGTGCATCCTCTCTCCTGATATCTCTAAAGTGTGAATCCTGAAATACTCAAACTTATTCTAAAAAGTCTGAAAATTAACAGCAACTGTTCTGAATTCTATTGACTTGATATGTTTGTACAGAATAGAAATTTAGGGTTGTCACAAGCTAGTTGACATTACTTGTAAGTCCTTCAACAGCTGAGGACGGAGTAAGTTAGAGGATACCCTAGGGCAAGCCTAGGATGAGATTAGTGTTGGGAGAAGTGTTAGTAGAAGGGACTTGGTGGAGTCGAGGCAATTCTTGAGGAAAATACGGATAGATGTGGAAGGTAGTATGGGCCCGTACTACTGAAAGCAGAGGATTCATACTCGAACCAAGAAGGGCTGAGATGAAACCATGGATCTGGTAGTGTGTTCGGAAACCCTCGATAGTATTGAGTATTCAGATGGTTGTTATGATATGTTTGCAGCATGGTGACGCTACGAGATAGACCAGTGTGCGGTTTGGGCGCCGGTGAGGGATCATGCTCGGGTTTGGGAGATAGTCAGCTCAAGGAGCAGATGAGATAGTTTGTATCAGCTAAGGTTATGCGTAGTATTCTTGATCAAACTCCTTTGATCTTCGGTACAATCAAGGATGGAATTTTGGAGCTTCTGGATAGCCGCCTCGAGGCCTTCCGGGCCACTATCGAATAATATGCATGCGTATGAATTATCGAGAAGGAACGTACCAGCAACTATAGTTGGGTCAGCTACAGCTTCGTCGTGGCCTATTGCCAAAACTCGTCCCACACCTCCGGTGCCTGCTGCCTTAGGACAGTTTCTCTTGTAGTGGCCCACCTCGCCACAACCGTAGCAAGCCTGCCCTACACCCGCACCGGGAACTTGAGTGATCGGCTTTGCGGGTTCCTTGTAGAAATGGGTTGTGTGTCCTTTCCTGCTGTAGTTGGCGCACTGCATATCTCGACAAGGTCCATGGTGGTGGTAATTGCATTTGGTGCATTTTGGGAGGTTACCTATATAAGGCTTTGTTGGGTAGGTATTTGTAGGGGCTGTAGTAGGTACGATGGCAGCATTTACTGAAACCAGCTGTTTCTTTGCGGATTCTTGGGAAGACCCACCCTTCCCTTTAATCCACGCTCTCTTCCTGCCATTGTTGTTGTTGTTGCTGTTGTTGTTGTAGTTGTTGTTGTTGTTGTTGTTGTTTCCTTTCTGTGGTGCTGGTGCAGAAGTGGTTGAGTTCTGATGACCTCCGTAGTCGATCAGAGATTGTGCCAGTTCCTTAGCACTTTCAAAGGTGTCAGGTTTAGACGCTAACACGCTTGATCGCATTTGGGGCGTCAGTCCCCAGATGTACCTTTATATATTCTTGCTCTCGGGAGCAATCATATCTGGACAAAGGATTGCCAGTTCGCAGAATCTGTTGGTATAAGTAGCGATGTCGGTACCCACCATTCCGAGAGTCCATAGCTCGTGTTCAAGCTTTTGAATCTCTCCCCGTGGGCAGTATTCTCTCATCATCATGGCCTTCAAGCTCTCCCAGCTTATGGAGTTTGCCACGATTAGGGTAAGTACTTTAATGTGGCCATTCCACCAAGTTAAAGCTTTATCGAGAAGGGTGAAAGTTGCAAATTTGACCTTGATGTGCTCGGGGCAGGAGCAAATTTCAAAGACTGCCTCCGTCCTTTCAATCCACTTCCTTAGGGCCATCACACCACCAGTACCATAAAACATCTGGGGCTTGGCATTAGTGAAGTCCTTATAGGTGCATTCTCGAGGTGGTCCATGACTCTCGCCATGGTTGGATGGGTGTGTGCCAGATCCCGAGCCATTAGCACTTGAGTTATTGATCTGTGACATGGCAGCTGCCACCGCTGCGGTGACTGCTGCTTGAAACATTACAGCATCAAATTGGGGTGGTGGAGGTGGTGGTGGTATAGGTGCTTCCTCACCGTTGTTTCGCCTTGGATTCCTATGCGGAGGCATCCTTCAACTATAGATTGAAAAGACAAGGATAAGAATTTCATAGAATGGAAAATGTATGTGTCTCATGAACTAAATCGCTACAGTTCAACAACAGATGATAGTACGAGTCTTAAAATAGAAGAATGAAAGTTATTTGTAAGACTGAAGGTATGAAACAAGTATTTGGGTTCACAAAGACCATTCAAGGTTTGAACGAAATACTTAACATAGTAGTAATAGTGCCACTTATATTAATATAAAAGTTGTTACAACGATCATGAAAATTTGACCCCTATAAGGGTCTCCGATTACAAAGTTCGAGAAATTTAAAGACTTTTAGCCGAGGTCCTAAGCTATAACAAAATTTGAGTCCTTGACAAGCACTACTTGCGTCGAAGGTTGCGCTTGGAGCTTGACTCCGTATCTGATTGCTTTGACTCCATTAGACGCCTATCGAAAGCGGCTTGTTGTTCCCTTAGTTCGGCGAGGGCTGCAATCATTGCGCTTGAAACACTTCGGTTTGGAATTGAGCGTTGTCTTGCATCTTGTCCAGCCTACGGATGTCAGAAGTGTGAACCTGCACTTCCACGTTGATATCCCGGAGTCGACTAGCTTGTACTCCAGACTGATAGGACTGATTGGCTAACTTACCCACCATTACCGGGAGTGCTCGATCAGCCGAACCTTCGCCGCGGACATCATAGAAGTCCCGACACATGTCGTAGGGAGGGCGTAGGTTTTGCTGTTGGCTCCATTGGTGGAGGTGACTTCCCCAGACGGGAGTCGGTCCTTGAAAGTTCCTTACGAAGACGGGAGGTTGAATGGGTGGTGGATCGATAACTTCCGGCTCTGAGTCGGTACCGGAGTCATCACCCACTTCTATGGGTTCCTCGACCTCTTCGGGATCATCTTCGATCCATCCTCCGTTGCCTTGGTTGGGAAAGTAGGGGTCGCCAGGGTGGTGAAATCCAGCCATTTGACTGTACGAGAAATAGGGTTATAAGGATTGAATAAATTCGGAACATGTAAAACATGTAAGTTAAACTAGTTTAGATGGCAAATACTCCTATAGTATTTAAATTCTTGTGTTTGATTCTTGTAATGGTTTGGTAAGTTTTGACTTGTTGCTTACTACGATCATTCCTCGATATACGTTGGTCCAATCTTGGGCAAATATAGTTGATCACGCTATATTTGTCCAAAATCTGATTACATATATCGAGTCTCAATCGTAGTGTCAACTTGTCTAAATACTTGTATAGTTGTATAACATGAAAATAGTTTGTGGTATGCATGTAATTGTACTTAAATGAACTATCAATTTAAGTTGAACGAAATGCTGCTTAAGTGTAAAAAGAAAATTTGTTTTGTCAGAGAGTATTAGTCCCTTAAGCATTTATAGTTTGTATATCTTATGTTGAAACAACCCAAAAATACGACCTAAAAATTTTCGTTTTTAATACCATCAAAACTATAATCAGAGTATCATATAAATAAACCATGCGTGATATGTCTCAAAAGATAATAAAGTACTGTGCGGAAAATGTAACATGCTATATCCAGAACCACAACTAAATCAATCCAAACTAAAGCTGAAACGGTGGTGTGTGCGATGCCGTCATCCAGAGCTCTTCCCTTTGCTTGCGGAAGTACCTGAAACCAAAACTGAAACTGTAAGCACGAAGCTTAGTGAGCTCCCCCAAACTACCACATACCATACAATAACACATAAACACATATTGGGCCTTGCCCACTGCATCGGGCCGAAGCCCGGAAACTGCATCGGACCAAAGTCCGGAACTGACTGGGACCTTGTCCCCTGCATCGGACCGAAGTCCGGAACTAACTGCATCGGACCGAAGTCCGGAACTGACTGCATCGGACCAAAGTCCGGAACTGACTGCATCGGACCGTAGTCCGGAACTGACTGGGACCGTGTCCCCTGCATCGGACCGAGGTCCGGGACTGACTGCACATAGCATAGCATATCATAACCATTTATACTGCATACTGCATCGGGCCGTGGCCCGGAACATAAACACATACACATAGCACATAAAACATGTCTGAACCACGAAGGCATCGAACATACGAACTACTACATCGGACCGAAGTCCGGAAACTACTATTAACTGGACGGGCCGGCATTGTGGCCTTAGACCCGCCCCTACGGAAAGGAAACTCACCTCGTAAGCTAGCGGATGAGTGTGTGGCTCGGAAAGCTAACGGCTGCTGCTCCTGAATCTCCTCGGCTACAAATCCATAAACACACTCAATCAATCACTAGCACTATACTCAGGGTAAAATGACTCTTTTACCCTTGGTCAAAGTTGACTTACTCAGGGCTGACTCGCCGAGTCGGGATACCCGACTCGCCGAGTCCTAGACTCTCCTTTCAACCCTTACATGCTGTTACTCGTCGAGTGTGGCATCGACTCGACGAGTACCCTCTGGATCCAAGAACTCAGATGATCTTCATCCGACTCGCCGAGTCAGATGAACAGACTCGACGAGTTGTTCTTAATCCTCAAGGAGATTGCCTTGGACTCGCCGAGTTGCATGAACAACTCGCCGAGTCCCTCCATTACTGAGTCTACTCTTAACTCGCTGAGTCCACTCCCTAACTCACCTCGTCCACTCGATACTGGAGAAACTGGAGAACTCGGGACTCGCGACCTGACTCGTCGAGTCGTTCTTCCGACTCGCCGAGTCGCCGCCATGCAACATATTTTTACTCGATTTCTCTGGAATCCAACACATGCAAATGATAGATCTAGGTCCATTAAGCTGTTTTACCACGTAAAGTTTCCAACTTTACGTGCACAACCACATGAATGAGGGAAATAAGACTAAAATATGCACAATAAGGGTAGATCCATGGCTAATAAGCAATGTAACTCCAAAAAGACAGTGGATCTGGACTCTTCAACACCCCAACATTCAGATCCAAAGGTATTTCGGCTTATTAACACAATCAAGCAAGCATAAAGCTTGGAACAAGCATCAAATAGCCCTTAAAAGAGCTCTAATGGAAGTTTAAGCATGAAACCAAAAGAGAAATCCAAAAATACCTGAATAAGTTCACACTTGATCTTGGATCTTGGCACTAGAACTCGTTTCCTTGCTTCCTTCTTCTTCTCCTTCTTCACCCCTTCACAAAATGGAACAAGATCACTTATAAGCTCACAAGAGGAAGGTTTAGGGTTTCTCACAGTGCTCTCAGGGGGAAAGTGACGAGATGGAGGCTATAATGGGGTTTAAATAGTGAGCAAAACCCGGGGAGTTAGGGTTTCACCCAGACGGATGGACTCGCCGAGTCCAGGATATGGACTCGCCGAGTCGCCGGCTCCCGCGTGCACAAGATGCGCGACCCGACTCGGCGAGTCAGGCTAGAACTCGCCGAGTCCCTCTTAAAAACTTAGCCCAAAACAAAATAATTAACATACCGGAAACGGGTCGTTACAATTCTCCCCCACTTGTTTCAGACTTCGTCCTCGAAGTCTGCTACGGCTGGATCTGCGAATAACTCCGGGTAGTGTGTTCTCATTTCTTCTTCAGCCTCCCATGTCCATTCAGACCCCTTCCGATGCTGCCATTGCACCTTTACCAGCTGAATTACCTTGTTCCTCAAGGTCTTGGTCTTCCGTTCCAAAATTGCTATCGGTTTCTCGATATAATTCAAGCCGCTATCGACCTGAATATCCTCCAAGGGAACGACCGCTGTCTCGTCCACTAAACACTTCCTCAACTGCGACACGTGGAAGGTGTTGTGTATCAAACTGAGCTCCTCAGGAAGATCTAACCGATAAGCAACCCGACCCACCCGGGCCAAAACCCTGAAAGGACCAATAAATCTGGGGCCCAATTTGCCCCTCTTCCGGAACCTGATGACACCTTTCCAAGGTGAGACTTTCAGAAGAACCATGTCTCCCACCTGGAACTCCAAGTCTGAACGCCTTCTGTCGGCGTAGCTCTTCTGCCGACTCTGCGCAGTCTGCAGTCTACTACGGACCTGCTGGATCAGTTCCGTCGTCTTGAGCACCACTTCGGTGCTCCCCATGACCCGCTGACCGACCTCGCCCCAACAAATCGGGGTCCTGCACTTCCTGCCATATAACATCTCAAAAGGAGGTCGATCAATGCTCGCATGATAGCTGTTGTTATACGAGAATTCCGCTAAGGGAAGATACGTATCCCAACAGCCCCCAAAATCCAGAACACATGCCCTAAGCATGTCCTCGAGAGTCTGAATCGTCCTCTCACTCTGCCCGTCAGTCTGAGGATGGAAAGCGGTGCTGAAATGGAGACGAGTACCCATCTCGTCGTGAAACCGCTTCCAGAATCTGGACGTGAAGCGAACATCTCGGTCCGACACTACCGATACCGGCACTCCATGACGTGCCACAATCTCTCGCACATAGATATCGGCTAACCTTTCCGCCGATATACTCTCCTGGATCGGAATAAAATGGGCACTCTTCGTCAACCGATCCACCACTACCCATATCGAATCTACTCCACGTGCGGTCCTGGGAAGTTTGGTGATAAAATCCATGGTGATGTCCTCCCATTTCCACACGGGAATATCCAACGACTGCATCTTGCCGTGAGGTCTCTGGTGCTCCGCCTTGACCTTCCGGCAGGTCAAGCACCTCTCAACGTACCAAGCGACGTCCCGCTTCATGCAGGGCCACCAGTAATCAGGTCGAAGATCTCGATACATCTTCGTCGCCCCTGGATGGATAGAAAATCGAGACTTATGAGCCTCGTCCATCAATACCTGCCGTACCCCACCCCAGTACGGTACCCACACCCTACCATGAAGTGTCATCAAACCCCGACTGTCGTAGTCGAATGAAGCTACTCGACCCACTATCCTCTCGCACTTCTGCCTCTCCTCCTTGAGACCCTCCATCTGAGCCTCCTTGATCCGCTCCAACAAAGGAGTGATTACCGTCATCCTCATACACAAATCCCTGATAGGGGCCGCCGACACCTTGCGGCTCAGGGCATCGGCCACCACGTTGGCCTTCCCTGGATGATACAGGATCTCACAGTCATAGTCCTTCAGCACGTCCAACCATCTCCTCTGTCTCATATTCAAACTCGGCTGATCCATAAGGTATCGTAAACTCTTGTGGTCCGTGTAGATAGTACAGCGGACCCCATACAGGTAATGCCTCCAAATCTTGAGGGCAAATACAACTGCCCCCAGCTCCAAGTCGTGGGTAGGATAATTAGCCTCGTGAGGCTTCAACTGTCTCGAAGCATAAGCCACCACATGGCCTCGCTGCATCAACACTGCTCCCATACCTGTGATCGAAGCATCACAATAGACCACGAAATCCTCAACACCCTCTGGCAAGGTAAGGATCGGAGCCTCGCACAATCTCTGCCTGAGAGTCTCGAACGCCGCCTGCTGCTCAGGCCCCCAACGAAAAACTACCGACTTCTTGGTTAGTCGGGTGAGCGGCACTGCGATCTTGGAGAAATCTTGAATAAACCTCCGATAATACCCTGCCAATCCTAGGAAGCTCCGAATCTCAGATGGAGACCTCGGGACCTCCCACTGCATCACGGCCTCAACCTTGGCCGGGTCAACCAAAATACCCTTCTGATTAACGAGATGCCCAAGGAACTGCACCTCGCGTAACCAGAACTCGCACTTGGAGAACTTAGCGAACAGTCTCTCCCTCCTCAAAGTCTCCAACACCTCCCGCAGGTGCTCCTCGTGCTGTCCCTGCGTCTTGGAATACACCAAGATGTCATCGATGAACACTATCACTGACCGATCCAGCATCGGTCTACACACGCGGTTCATGAGATCCATGAACGCGGCTGGGGCATTGGTGAGCCCAAATGGCATCACCACAAACTCATAATGACCATACCAGGTCCTGAAAGCAGTCTTCTGTACATCCTCATCCCTGACCCTCATCTGGTGGTAACCGGAGCGTAGGTCGATCTTGGAGAACCAAGACGCTCCCTGGAGCTGATCAAACAAGTCATCTATCCTCGGAAGTGGGTAACGGTTCTTCACCGTTACCTTGTTCAACTCCCGGTAATCAATACACATCCGATGCGACCCGTCTTTCTTCCTCACAAATAAGATCGGCGCTCCCCAAGGCGAACTGCTCGGTCGAATGAAACCCTTGTCTAACAGCTCCTGAAGCTGTGTAGACAACTCCTGCATCTCAGGGGGAGCAAGTCGATATGGTGCTTTGGCTATCGGAGCCGCACCAGGAACCAGGTCGATCCTGAACTCAACCTGCCTCTCAGGAGGTATCCCCGGCAAATCCTCGGGAAACACATCCGGGTAATCTCGAACAATAGGAACATCATCGATCGTCGTCTTGCCCTTATCCCGGGCATCCAAGACGTAGGCTACATAACCGGCGCAACCCTGCTGAACGTAGCGCCTCGCCCTAGCGGCAGAGCAGAAGGTCAATCCTCGCTGGGGCCTCTCGCCCTGAACCACTATCTCTCCCCCACTGGGAGTGCGAACCCTCACTAGCTGAAGCTCACAATCAATCACCGCCCCGTTGGGGCTTAGCCAATCCATTCCCACAATAACTTTATTCCCGCGCAGGGGAATCGGAACCAAATCCACTGAAAACTGCTCCTCAAATATCTGAAGGGAACACCCTCTATATACTTTGTCGACCCTCACGGTCCTATCATCTGCTATCTCCACCTCTAACGGACAATCCAGTTCCCCCGGAGCTCTGCTAAATCTCTTGCTAAGCGCAAGCGATACAAATGATCGGGTGGCCCCCGAGTCAAACAATACCAAAGCAGGGACGCCGTTCACCGAGAACGACCCTAAATAAAGCGTACCATCAAATAATATTCAAACGATAAATTAATAAATAAAAGATGAAAGAATATACATACCCGTCACCACATCAGGAGTCGCTCGCGCCTCCTCTGCTGTCATCTGAAATGCCCTGCTCTTCGCCACCGGCGCATCAGCTCGGCCCTGACGGCCATCCGTGATCCTCAAAGTAGCAGGGGCGGGTGCATGCACCTTCCCTGCTGAAGCTAAACTGGGACACTGGGACCTTTTGTGTCCCCTCTGATTGCACTGAAAGCAAATCAGATCCGATGCTGTAACCGTAGTGGCAGGGGCCGTACAATCCCTACTCATATGCCCGATCCGTCCGCACTTGTAGCAGCCGGAACTCCCTGCCTTGCACGCCCCCTCGTGCAACCTCCCACACTTGCCACATCGACCGTGGCTCTGCTGACCCCTGGACCTGTGATCTGAAACCTTGGGCTTTTTGCCCACACTGCCTGCACCCGAAACCGCCTCCGGTTTCCTCTTCCTCTCCATCTCGAGATCAATCTCCCTCTCTCTGGCTCTAGCAATCATGTCGTCCAGTGTTTTGCAACTGGACCGGCTCACAAACATACGAATGTCGCTCCGCAACATCTCGTGATAACGGGCCTTCTTCATCTCCTCGTCTGCTGCATACTGAGGAACAAGAAGGGCCCGCTCCCTGAACTTGGCGGTGATCTCCGCCACTGTCTCGGTAGTCTGGGTAAGATCCTGGAACTCCCTGGCTAACTGTTGCACCTCAATGACCGGTGCGAACTCCGCTCTGAACCTGGTAGAAAAATCAGCCCAGGTCATGGCATCCAATGCCGCATCATCCCCGATGGTATGTCCTACCTCCTCCCACCAGTCACGTGCCCTGTCCTTCAGGAGACAGGACGCCAATCTGACCTTGTCCCCCTCGGGACATCTGCTAGTGCGGAATGCGTTGGCCACATCCGCCAACCACCTGGTACTCGCTATGGGGTCCCGTGCCCCGTGGTAGTCAGGAGCCCCGCACGCCCTGAACTCCCTGAAAGTGAGTGTGCGCGACCCCATCACGGCCGCCATCTCAGTACGGAAGGTACTCAGTCTCTCATCCATCATCTCCAAAATGCCCTCCTTGATCGAACCGAAGATCACAGGAGTCTGCTCAAGTATGATGCGAGTAATCTCGGAAGAAAGGAACTCTCTGGTCTGCTCATCCATCTGTCCGACCTCCGGGTCGGATCCCGATCCTGATCCTCCTCCGGCATCTGAACTGCCGGCTGCTGGCCTCGGACGCAAAACTACCATTCTGAAACATATCATAACAACATCAGAACATTGAAATATTTCAAGGGATCATAATACGACTACTAGCTTCCTGGTCTAATCTTGGCCTTCCTTGATTCGAGTACGGATCCTCTGTTTCCAGTAGTATGGGCCCCTACTACCTTCCACATCTATCCGTACTTTCCTCAAGAACTGCCTCGACTTCCCCAAGTCACTTCTACCGCTGCTATTTTCTGCTACTCTCACCCTAGGCTTGCCCTAGAGAAAACTCGAGTTCAATACGACTGGTCCTCAGCTGCTGTAGGTCTCCTTGCACTGCCAGTTAGCCATCACCTGAACACCATCACATGTGATGAGGATCGGATAATCCTTCAAGTAAAAGATCCGTCCCTACAACGGTTGGACTCAAACAAGAGCTGCGCAGTAGGGCCAGTTCCAGCACTCTGGGATTATTCAAACCTGATTACATGTGGTGTGACGTGTCCACCTAATGGCTAACTCCCATTACTCGGAATCCCACTAAGCACAAAGCAAGCAGCATTCGGACAAGGGAAACAGACTCACGCAAGCTATTCTTATAACAAGAAATTGCACTAGCATAGGATGCTAAGCTTACACTATCAGGCATAACCTAAACAGGCTATCCTACTGCTGTCTACTCAATTCTAGCATGCAATATTCATAGAGCTGTAACACATAAGCAGGCACATAAGGCATTCTCCTACACCCTTAGTCCTATTCTAGCATGCTGTTCTACTAAACTGAAATTGAACAAATAACTTGTATGGGTAATTTGGGAGTACTTACTTGAGCTCGGTTGACCGCATGCACACACCTCTATCTTAAAACAATTCTTTTCCTTCTAAGTGTTTTCAAAATTCTTTTGTAAAAACATTTTATTAAAAATCTTTTATTTCCCCTTAGTTTGAGTTCAGATACACCCGAGAGTGTATCCGAATCCCTCAAACCAGGGCTCTGATACCAACTTGAAACAACCCAAAAATACGACCTAAAAATTTTCGTTTTTAATACCATCAAAACTATAATCAGAGTATCATATAAATAAACCATGCGTGATATGTCTCAAAAGATAATAAAGTACTGTGCGGAAAATGTAACATGCTATATCCAGAACCACAACTAAATCAATCCAAACTAAAGCTGAAACGGTGGTGTGTGCGATGCCGTCATCCAGAGCTCTTCCCTTTGCTTGCGGAAGTACCTGAAACCAAAACTGAAACTGTAAGCACGAAGCTTAGTGAGCTCCCCCAAACTACCACATACCATACAATAACACATAAACACATATTGGGCCTTGCCCACTGCATCGGGCCGAAGCCCGGAAACTGCATCGGACCAAAGTCCGGAACTGACTGGGACCTTGTCCCCTGCATCGGACCGAAGTCCGGAACTAACTGCATCGGACCGAAGTCCGGAACTGACTGCATCGGACCGAAGTCCGGAACTGACTGCATCGGACCGTAGTCCGGAACTGACTGGGACCGTGTCCCCTGCATCGGACCGAGGTCCGGGACTGACTGCACATAGCATAGCATATCATAACCATTTATACTGCATACTGCATCGGGCCGTGGCCCGGAACATAAACACATACACATAGCACATAAAACATGTCTGAACCACGAAGGCATCGAACATACGAACTACTACATCGGACCGAAGTCCGGAAACTACTATTAACTGGACGGGCCGGCATTGTGGCCTTAGACCCGCCCCTACGGAAAGGAAACTCACCTCGTAAGCTAGCGGATGAGTGTGTGGCTCGGAAAGCTAACGGCTGCTGCTCCTGAATCTCCTCGGCTACAAATCCATAAACACACTCAATCAATCACTAGCACTATACTCAGGGTAAAATGACTCTTTTACCCTTGGTCAAAGTTGACTTACTCAGGGCTGACTCGCCGAGTCGGGATACCCGACTCGCCGAGTCCTAGACTCTCCTTTCAACCCTTACATGCTGTTACTCGTCGAGTGTGGCATCGACTCGACGAGTACCCTCTGGATCCAAGAACTCAGATGATCTTCATCCGACTCGCCGAGTCAGATGAACAGACTCGACGAGTTGTTCTTAATCCTCAAGGAGATTGCCTTGGACTCGCCGAGTTGCATGAACAACTCGCCGAGTCCCTCCATTACTGAGTCTACTCTTAACTCGCTGAGTCCACTCCCTAACTCACCTCGTCCACTCGATACTGGAGAAACTGGAGAACTCGGGACTCGCGACCTGACTCGTCGAGTCGTTCTTCCGACTCGCCGAGTCGCCGCCATGCAACATATTTTTACTCGATTTCTCTGGAATCCAACACATGCAAATGATAGATCTAGGTCCATTAAGCTGTTTTACCACGTAAAGTTTCCAACTTTACGTGCACAACCACATGAATGAGGGAAATAAGACTAAAATATGCACAATAAGGGTAGATCCATGGCTAATAAGCAATGTAACTCCAAAAAGACAGTGGATCTGGACTCTTCAACACCCCAACATTCAGATCCAAAGGTATTTCGGCTTATTAACACAATCAAGCAAGCATAAAGCTTGGAACAAGCATCAAATAGCCCTTAAAAGAGCTCTAATGGAAGTTTAAGCATGAAACCAAAAGAGAACTCCAAAAATACCTGAATAAGTTCACACTTGATCTTGGATCTTGGCACTAGAACTCGTTTCCTTGCTTCCTTCTTCTTCTCCTTCTTCACCCCTTCACAAAATGGAACAAGATCACTTATAAGCTCACAAGAGGAAGGTTTAGGGTTTCTCACAGTGCTCTCAGGGGGAAAGTGACGAGATGGAGGCTATAATGGGGTTTAAATAGTGAGCAAAACCCGGGGAGTTAGGGTTTCACCCAGACGGATGGACTCGCCGAGTCCAGGATATGGACTCGCCGAGTCGCCGGCTCCCGCGTGCACAAGATGCGCGACCCGACTCGGCGAGTCAGGCTAGAACTCGCCGAGTCCCTCTTAAAAACTTAGCCCAAAACAAAATAATTAACATACCGGAAACGGGTCGTTACATATGTGGTTCGATATACTTAGTTCACTATAAACATTGCTCTGATACCAATCTGTCACACCCCCAAACCTGAACGGCGGAAACGTTCGGGGGCAGATGACTTCATGTGGTAACGTAACAAATGAATACATAGTAAAGAAAGCAATACAACCATCATATATATAATTGAAAGTTTACATTTGTCAAAAGTTACATGTTCAAAACTTAATTACAATATGATGTCAAAAATACGAGATTAAACTGGCGCCGCAACATCCCTTCATCAAAAGCGTAATGAATACCTGAAATTACTGATTTCCTGGGACATACAAGTAATTTTGAAAGAGTAGATCAGCATTTAAGCTGGTGAATTTCATAAGTATTTAAGTGACAATGTTTGAATGAAATGAAATGTTTTATCTTTGTTTGTTTGTGTTTAGAAAATCCTATATTTTCTACTAGTATAAAAGTAGCCTTCACTCAAGACCAATGTTTGTTTCCAAAATGTATGTAAATGTAAAATAACCAATGAGTTTGAAAACCTTGTAAATCAATGCATTTTTAATACCCCTTGTGAGTTTTATAACCATACTATTGACTCTGAATGCCTATACACAACGTTCTTCAGGCGTTGGAATGTTATGACGTTTGTCACCCCAAACGGTGGACTGCAGCTAACAGTCAGGGCGCGGGTTGTCAAGCCCGTATAGATCTATACACAAACACCATGCTCCCCCTCCAAGGGATTCTGGTATATAATACAGGACTTGAAATGTGTACTCGAACGTACATGAAGTTAGTGTCTCACAAAACCGTGGTATAAAAACATATCTACTTGTTAAAATGTTACGTTTGTTCTGGTATACGAAAGTAAACTTCTTGAAATATATGTTTCTAGTACATAAGAGTTAGAAATCTGTTCGTAAAACTATACCTATTATAGTTTTCAAAAAGTGTGCCTTGTTTGTTTAGAAATACCTAGAAAAAGAATCACTTGTTTATGAAAGCATAGATTTTTGGTGTAGAGTCTAAGATAGACAAGAATAATCTAAGAACAGTTTAGTTTATACATGCATTACAACAACTTTATATTTTTAAAAGATAGAATGCTATTGTAACATATGTTATATATATATATAAAAGTTCCTTAAAGGTTTATAAATCGCATGTGATTTGAATATATAACAGTATATAAAAGAGTTTCTTTATGTAACACATGATAATACTCGTGTGTTTTACTTGTAATCCCCCCCTTGAAAGCATATAAAAGTATTTATAATAATTAAAACGGTTGATTAAGGGGTATGAAACTCACTTGAAAGTTTGAAGATAGCGAGATGGAAAACCGGGCAGAGTTTCGTCTCGGGAAACGGATTTTCCTCGGGATTCTCGGGAATCTCAGGAGTAAAATCGACCTTCGGGACTTGAGCCAAAAAGACCAGAGCTTCGGGTTTGAACGGACACGGAAAACGAGGCAAAGTTGAGAGAGAGAGAAGAGAAATGAGCCCTTTCTTTGGAAACCCTCGCATCCTATTTATAGTAAGGCTGGTCTGCCTCGGTATGCGGGGCGTACGCTCGTACGCAGCGCGTACGCGTACGTCATGCATGACCGAAGCCTCGACTGCCTCGGCTCGGATGGGACGGGTTGCTGGGTACGCGGGTCGGATGGGACGGCGGGTCGGGGCTTCGGATGGGTCGGACGGGTCGGTTCCTTCGGATAGCGCGACGTGGACGATCAGAGGCCAATCCTCTCGGTTACGCGGGGCGTACAGGAGTACGCAGCGCGTACCTCGGATGAGGACGCTGACTCCCCTTCGGATAATATCCGAATTTTGATTAAAATAAATAATTAATTTATTTAATAAACTTCAAAAATTCATATCTTCTTCATACGAACTCCGTTTTCGATGGTCTTTATATCCTCGCGTAGGTGAGACTACGCTCTACAACTTTCGTTTAGACTCCGTCGGCAAACTCCAAAATTATTTTTTTATTATTTATTAAAAAACCCATCGTGTTTAAGGAATTTCTTTGAAAATTCATAACTTCTTTATCTGATGTCGGTTTTTGCCAGACTTTTTACCGCTGGAATACCATTGTCGAGACCTTCGATTCTCGTTTAGGTCATTCCGGCCAAAAGTCGCTCGATTTCCGATTCGAGTTTTTAGCTGTCTGTTGCTAAGCTGAACTTGAAAAAATCATAACTTCGCTATATGAAGTCGGATTTGGGCGTTCTTTTCACGTACGATCATGGTTCAAAGACATTTAATCATAGAAGGAAATTAAATAGAACTTATTTGTACATTTTATTATGAAAGTAAATTTTATTACTCAGAAGTGGTTACAATACTTGACCCATTTTGGTCGTTACAAAGAGTTGAAATATCGGGTTGCCACAATTACCAGTCAGAAGTGTAGTGATTGGATCGTCTCAGGATGATATTCTAGAGGGTTGTTCCAATCAGGCAAGGTATGTGATGATTAGGAATGCCGTGAGTGGATGTAGGGTTATGAGCCGGAGTGGATTTCGAGGACGAATACCATTTTAAGTGGGGGAGAGTTGTAACACCTCGAATTCAGAAGGTCAAGAAAGGAAAGAAAAACCCTAAGTCAAGAGGTCCACTCGTCGAGTCCAAGGAGGAACTCAACGAGTAGGAGCGAGTTCCATGTCACGGATTAAGTGGCCGACTCGACGAGTCGGGGGACTGACTCGGCGAGTCTGGTATGGGTTGGGAAACCCTAATTTCAGGACTTGGTACCCTATTTAAGCATCTCATTCTCATTTCCTCAGCCTCCTGGATGCTCTCTCTCAAGACCAGAACGAAACCCTAGTGCCTTCCATGAGTTTGTGAGCCATTGTGAGCATTTTTTAGTGTTGTGAAGTTCGAAGGAGAAGGTGAAGCCTTGGGGATATAAGAAGAGATTAGTAGATCCAGAAACCTCTTGCATTCTCCTCGACGAGTTCAAGGAGGAACTCAGCGAGTCTAAGGCAATATCCTTAATTTATGAAGGTGGACTCAGTGAGTTCAAAGGGGAATCGATGTGTTGAAGGTGCACTCGATGAGTTTACGGAGAACTCGACGAGTAGGATCGAAGTCTAGAGTTTTGTGTGGACTGTGGGACTCGACGAGTTGGTGGGTCAACTCGACGAGTTGTTGGGTCAACTCGGAGCATTGACTTTGACTGTTGACTTTGACCAAGTTTGACCTGGTTTAACTTTTGAGAGTATTGTGGTCTAAATGTTATTTTGGGTATTGATAGTTCGGGAAGCCGAAGGATAAGCAGTTCAGAAGTCGTCGGTTAGCAGTCAGAAGTGTTCAGCTAGTCTTCATCAGTGCGAGGTGAGTCTCCTCACTGTGTGCATGGGTCTACAGCCATAATGCTGGCCCATTATGTTTATGTTTATGTTTATGTATAGAAGGAAGACCCGGGGGTTAGCCCTAGGAAATTATTGTTATATGTTCCAGGTTACAACCTGATGTCAGGCGAGGCCCGAGGAATGTTAGGATGCTAGAGGTCTTTGTGATTCTTGCATGTGTCAGTATGATAGGTTCCATACCGAGGGTCCGATGTCGGGGTAAGCCCGAAGTATGATATATAATAGTATGTCTCTAGACCGGGGGTCCAATGTCGAGGTAATCCCGAGGAAGATTCTTATGATGTATGTAGATTATACTTATTGTCTACGTGATACTTGTATGTTCCTGGTAAGGAGGTGAGTGGGGGCGAGGTCCCGTATCTCATCACTAGCTGAGTATGGATGGGATTCCATATCTCGACATTAGCAAAGTGGAGGCGATGCCCGTGATAGGAAGGATGTGAGTGTGGGCGGCGCCCTGTATATCTCACTACTAGTAGGAGTATAGATGGGGTTCCACTACTTCAGTTGCAGACCAGGGGCGGGGCCCAAGTTAGGTGAGGCCTTAGGTCAGGGTATAGTTAGAGTATGTCGGTGTAAGCCCGATGTCGGGGTTTAGCCCGATACAGTTTATATGTTTCCGGACTTTGGTCTAATGTTGGGGCAGTCCTGAGAAGTAGTTAAGTATGCATGATGTCTTTGTGATTCATGCATGTTATATGATATGTGTTAAGTGTTCTGGGCTTCGGTCCGATGTCGGGGCAAGCCCGATGTATGTTAGATAGTATACTATGTATTATGTGTTCTGGTGCAAGCCCGATGTAGATTATGTGATTATGTTATGTGTTTATGATATATGTTATGCTATGTATGTTCCGGGGTAAGCCCAATGCCCGATGCGGTCGGATGCCGGGGTGAGCCCGATTCCGGACAGGAGTCCGATGTCGGGTAAGTCGATGCCGAGATTCGTCCCGATGCAGTTGGTAGTAGTCCTAAAGTTATGTTATTTGTTATATGTGCTTTGTATGGTATGTAGTAGGTGGGGGAACTCACTAAGCTTCGTGCTTACGGTTTTCAGTTTTGGTTTTAGGTACTTCCGGTAGCAGAGGGAAGAGCTCGGGATGATCACATGGCACGCATCAAGAAGTTTAGTCTGGGATGTTTACTCTGATAAAATCAACAAGTGTTTTGAAAAGATACTCTGAATTGTTATATAACCGTTTTAGTACGATTGAAATGATTTAACATTTATGGTTTAGTAATGTTTTAAAAAGAGATTTTTGTTCATGATTTTTGGGATGTTACAGATTATATGCTAGTTGTAGGTGGTGAAATAGACCCGATACCAGTTGAAAGAGACCGAATGGGTTGAAATATACCCAATACTGGTTAAAAGATACCAAGGGGGTTGAAATATACCGAATACCGGTTGAAAGAGCTGGAAGGAGTTGAAATATACCCAGTACCGGTTGAAAGAGACCGAAGGGGGATGAAATAGACCCACATATATTTTGACTGTATGTGTGTATGGTACGAGGTATTTTGGGGGAGCTCACTAATATTTGTGATTACAGTTTTGAATTTATATGTGAGGTACTTCTAGCTCAAACGGAAAGGGCCCAACTTGATCGCACCACATCCACCCATGTTTTCCGCATTATGTGGTTTTGAGATTTCGTACTCTGACGTTATTTCACTATGATACACTTTCGGTTTTTTTGACATGATTATTTGATGTTTTGAAATGAATTTAAAATGAAATTTTTTTCTCAGATATTTAGGATGTTACAAGATTGCTTTAACACTGCATGAGTACTTGAAATGAGGATTTTAAGTATTGGAACAACTCACACTTAGAGATTACTTCATGGATTAAGTCAGGAGTAATTCTAAGAAGGTAATATCTTTTATTCTTCAAACCAAGATACATATGGGGTTTTGTTTACGAAATCTATTGTGTATTGGTGTACTCTAATGCTATCCAAAACTGGTAGTTATTAAGGACATGTCCATGCATGATTAGACAAATATACAAAAAATATTTGGTTAAAGTTTATTTGTTCCTTCTGCCTTAACATGAGAAGTGACATCCTCCTGGTGTACTCCAACGCTATCCGTAATCAGAAATGGTGCCCATGGTTATTAACTAGTTGGTAATATTTCTAAATAATAATAGGGTTCTATTAGGTTAGCCTCATGACACAATTAGCAATAAGGAATTAGAAAAATAAGTTGTTAATTTATTAATAAATTAATTAGAAATTATTTTGTTAATTACTTAAATAGTTTTAATTAATTACATGGGTTCAATATTAACTAAATCATGGAAAATAATTGGAATATTATATAAATTTATAGGAAAAAGAGGTGGATGATTTTTGCTTTTCCCTAATAGGGATAAGTCATATTTTGAATATGATAAGGATAATCCCTAAGACTTTGAACCCTTAATGGATTAGTTTGCTGCCTATAAATAAAGAGCAAGAGATCAAACCCTAGATGAATTTCCCTCATAATTTTGTTCCAATCTCTCTTCTTTCTCTTAGTGGACGAAATACATAACCCTCTCTTAGGGTTATCGAATTTCGCATAAACCCTAGTCTAGGGTTTATTCCTTGTTTTCTTCTTTGGAGTCTTGGGTTTGACTACATTAGATGAATTCTAATTTGGATCCTTCATCCATTAAAAGAGTTGCCAATCACAAAGTGTCAATTAAGATCAAGAGATAAGTGTTTTTATCATTCTCTTTAGTTGATTTCGAAAGTAGGTTGCTTTAACTATTAAAACTTAGATCCTAGGGTGCATGTACACTTAGGTAAAATTTGATTGTTTCTGCTACCTTCTAAGAAGTCTATTGATGCTATTAAAACCCAAAAAAATTGTATGTAAATTTATGCATTGTGCTCTTGTAGGTTCATCCTCAAGTGGTTCATAATGTTTTTATACTAAAAATGAAGAAATACAAAAATCAGGGGTTTTATATGACATACATGGAACAAGAAAACCACAAATCAATGCATCATATGTTAAACTAGATTAACTACGAGTGATAATAGACAAATAGAAAACCTTCAAGTTGGATTGTCGAACTTCCACCAAGTTCACTTATTAACTGTATGACGACAAAAACATGTTTGGATTTCATCATGTACGTTCATAGACAATGGTAGATCTTTCTTATTCTATATTTTCGGCATGAAGAGAGTAACATTCTCGTGTTTTGATTTAGGGTTCTTTGATTTTTGGTAGTGAGGAAAAAGGGAACAAATATATGAAGGAAAATTAATCCAAGGTTTGTCTGATGATGCTTACTTAATAAATTAACTATAACACATTGGAGCTTATGTGTCAAAGAAAACCACGTTGTGCTTAGGTGGGAAAAAAAAAAACAAGACACGTCATATGCTCCTCCTCAATATTGTAACGTGTAAATTGTAAACCAGAAAGAAGTATTTTCGAAGTCTAATTTAATAGGTCAACACTTATATTCCAGGTCCATAATAACTATAATAGCTAAAAATTAATTAAATGACCGAATATGATCTAAAATAATAGTTCAAGATACTACATTGTTAGCCTTTTATTGAATTGCTAATTGAATAACTTTGTTTTTTTAATTCTAAACTTGTAACACATACCATTGCATTTTTTAAAAAAGAAAAAAAAACATCATAAATGGTCCCTGTGGTTTCCCCAAATTTGAAATTTAATCATCGTGGTTTAAAAACATCATAGATGGTCCCTGTGCTTTCAAAACTTTTGACGATTGATCATTATTGCTAACTCCGTTAAGTTTTGTCCGTTAACTGTAGGACATTTTCGTCATTTCACTACCGCATGGACCATTTATGGTGTTTTCACTTATTTTTTTAAAAAGAAAAAAATGAAATAATATGCAAAAGGGGTCTCTCTCTCTCTCTCTCTCTCTCTCTCTCTCTCTCTCTTTGGGTTTTATTCAAGCAAGTTCATCACGATTCAACTTGTCCAAATCCTAATCTGGTAATTCATAGGATTCGTTATCTTTAAATCCACATAGCAGGAAATCATCAAGATCACCAAATACGTCAAGTGGTGACGCAAAACTGTCAAATAAAATGGAATCCAAGTCTAATTTCATATCTCACTCTCTGAAAAACACATACACAAACATAACATCTCTCTGTCTACCATGTTCATCTTCATCTGATCATCATCTTCGTTATGGTGAAGTTGTGAAACAAGAAACAACCAGCTTGGGGCGTGAACAAATTGATGTCATTGGAGCATTTCTACAAACGGTGTGCAACTTAAGAAGATCACCATGAAATCTTTGTTTTTACTTCTAATTGAAATCCAAATTGGAGCTGAGCTAAATACACACAAATGTATAATAAAAGAAAATGAAAATATACACATAAAGCTAATAATCTAAAAACAGATGGCACCACATAGAAACTAAGCTTAGGTGCAGGACGATATATAGGAACCTGGAATTGAAACCTATTTTTGGTTAGGGTTCTTGAGAGGGCACAATCCACATGTTCTTAACAGAACGAAAGAGAGGTACTTGGAAGTGAAATAGGTGCCAGTGTAATCGTGATTTCTCGTGTATCATTAAACCGCCACCGTCACTGTTTTCCACGCCTTCGGATTTCCGTCGATGGTTTTCGGCGATTGAGTAGACTTTCGGCTATGGGTGGTTTAATGCGGAAGGATGAAGATCAACATCTAGGGTGGTGGTGTTGGCGGAAGTACGTGGTAGTCACCGGTATGGTGGTGGGGTTAGGGCAGTCGAACCAATTAAAGAATGGATCAACATCACCATCTGATGTGTGGTGAGTATTTAGAATAAAACCCAGAGAGAGAGAGAGAGAGAGAGAGAGAGAGATCAATTTTGCATATTATTTCATTTTTTTTAAATTAAGTGAAAACATCATAAATGGTCCTTATGGTAGTGAAATGACGAAAATGTCTTTCAGTTAATGAACAAAACTTAACAAAGTTAAAATAAGAATCAATCGTCAAAAGTTTTGAAAGCACAGGGAGTCAGGGACCATCTATGACGTTTTTAAATTACGGGGATTAAACTTCAAATTTGAAGAAACCACATGGACCATTTATGATGTTTTTTTATCTAAAAAGCATTAAAGCGTTCACCTCGTATGTAATTGCTATAAAATTATAAAGTTATAATATATATCATTAATATGAAATTATATAAGGTAAAACTAAAATATATAATTTTCAAAGTTTTGAAAAGCTCGTTATGACTTTGTCATGGCTCCAAGGCTTATACTCGACGTCGCCTTTTCACAAAATGTCGCCTTAAATCATTTATTTATATAAAAATGAATAATGTTAGAATATATATATATATATATATATATATATATATATATATATATATATATATATATATATATATATATATATATATATATATATATATGAATGACACCTTAAGTAACGTCTTACAAACAACGTGTTTTGCCGCGACTCGTAAAACCTTAAGTTTTGATATCGCCGCCAAATCACCCTACAACGTTATTTAAAATCTTGATAATTTTACATATAATTTTCTTTCTTTATTTATGTAATTTTAATATTCATTACATACGTTTTGAAAATTAATCATTTTTCTGGTGTTTAGATAAAAAATTGTAAAATATAACAAAAAGTAAAGCCACAAAAATTGATGTCACAAAAGCCAAAGATAAAATGTCTAATGTCCATTCTACCCTCGACTTTCGCTCTCTTCTTTCTTTTTTCATTTCTTGGTACCTCCTGTGTCTCGTCTTTGCTTCCTCCACTCTATCCACCCCACTTCCCCTTTTACCCTCCATCACCCTCCGTAAAATTACCATACTGTCCCTGCCATTCAAATGTTTTCCATCTATGTCCTCCACCTCCATCGTCACCTCCCGAACCTGCATCTGCCCATCCTCCGACCCACTGCAGATCACCGCTATCCCAACTTGCACCACCGCCCCACCGACTCCGAGGATGGATACGAAACAGAGTTGCACTTCTCCCGACAACCAGTGGCGGTGGACGGAAACCGGCTTATGGGAGGAGAGATTCACCGACTGTTTATTAACCGGGTCGATGAGTATCCAGCTTAACGTCATGTCATCCATCAACGCCGTACACGTCTCTTCTCCGGTGGGTTGTGGTATCTGAGTAGAGATTACTTCCTTCGGGTCCAATAGGTCGATTCTGAACGGCGAACACCGGAACCAATCACTGGTGGTTTCGGTTTCCTCAGTTTTTGTGAGTATTGGTTTATTCCGGTAGTAAATATCAACGGCTGAGATTAATTCACTTGCTGGAAGTGAACGTGCTGGATATGGTGGCGGAGATACGGTGGTGGGTTCCGGTGCAGGCAGAGGGAAAGACTGGGAAAAGAAAGATCGAGGGCCGTTTTTGTTGTCGGAGAAAGTGGAGATGATTTTGCTGACGCGGTCGCCGGCGGTTGAGGGCCATGTGGAGTGACAGATGTTGGACCAGAGTTGGTGGTTGTGTTTGCCGCCGGCGGAGAGTGATATGGAGGTGCATGTGGCGGAAGCTAAGGTTTGACCGTCGAGACGAGTTAGTATGTGGGACTCTAGTATATCGGTAGGTAATGATGAAATTCCGGTGGTGGCACGTTGGTTCATGTTGGTTTCCGGTGGTGGTGTGGTGAACATTTTATTCTAGTACTTGATAAAATATAGCCGATTTATTATGTTTTTTTTTGCAAGTTCGGAGTATAAATAGTTGTTTGTTTGTATTTATAAAATGTGGAAAACGACTTTTGAGTTTAACTACAAAATTGATCGGTGGTGAGCCGTCGATCTCATCCATCAATTAATCGACTAATTTGTTTATTTTGTTGTATGTTTCTAAATTAATAATATAATTTTAAAAGTAATAGTTAAATAAGTATAAACTTAAATTAATCATTCGTATGACGTTAAAAATATTTAACAAATATTTATGTTCAAATTGGATTATTTTAGACGTACAAATCAATAAAAAAAAAAAAAAAAAGAAGTAATATATACTATTATTAAAACTAGAAAACAAAAGTCATATTTTACGTATATACATATAGGTATAGATACTCACGTGAGACATGCATGCATACATGCATGATGTATGTATGTATTAGTTGGGACATTGTAGAAGTTAATAGAGGTTGAATTTGTATGGATGGTAGACCAAGATTAGAAGAGCAAAAGATTTGATTTTGAAATCAATTTTGTCTTTTAGAAAGTCAACAAGTTCAATAGTCCATGTAGAATCGCTATTATTATTCCAAACACAATTTAAAATTAATGATTTTTATAGTATATTTTTGTTTACGGGATTTATTTAGCCTTTTTTCAAGATGTAAAAATGAACAAACTATTATATGTTTGTTTAATAAAATACTGAATATCTAGTTTCACGAAGGTATTTGAAATCGGAAAAGAACTTTGGTCTTGTTGGAAAAAAAAAATTTAACACAAATTCAAAGCTTTAAACTTTATTAAAATAATTGAACAGTTATACATTTTTGTTATACTCTATAGTACCTTGAAAACAATATTTCTAAAATTGTCCCCCACAGATATGTTGGAGGCTAGATGTCTCATGTCAAAGATCCATATGGGTATGGTATTGAAGGAACCAGTAGTAGCATTTGCAACCGGGTTGTGAGATTGAGAGGCGGCAATAGATATATTGTTATCTCTTAGAAATCTCTGGATAGTTTATGCCATTCCTTGGTAGAATATACTGGAATGTTGACAACTGATAGTAAGAGGTGTTGTGATTCTGATTTTGGTTATAACCACCACGTTGAGAGCGTGACCATTGAGGGGGATTTGGTTCTTTTTATTGTGAGTTCGGTGTAAACTTTTGGTTCTGGGGACAGAAGTTGTTGGAGGGTTGGCAATTTGGTGGCAAGTCGTAGAATTGGCAGTGACAACAAAAGATGTTGTAGTTTGAAGAGTTTCCTTGAGTCTTTTTTCGAAATCAAGAAGTTTGTCAAAGAGTTTTGGGTAGGAAAGAGGGGTGTAATGTATTTTTGACGGCTGCAACAATGTTACTATATTCAACTCCGAGTTGAGATAAAATATGCACCGTGAGGTCTTCTTTAGAAATGGGGCGTTGAGCAAGAGAAAGATCATAATAAATGGATTGCATATCTTGGAGATAGTTGATAATAGATCTGTGTCCTTTAGAGTTTTGCATGAGTTTGGATTTCATAGAGATGACACGAGACCTGAGGTGCTAGCGTAGCTTGAATTCAATTGTTCTCAGGCTTCTCAGGCAGTATTTGCTAATGAGATGAGAGGCTGAATGGATTCTGAACAACTCCAGAGAATGGAACCGATGGGAATTTGATCTTGGCGATACCAAGCTAAGTATTCTGGATTTTCTTTCATTCCCTATTTTTCTTTAATGAACTTGGTTGGTTGTTTATGACTGCCATCGATAAGGGTTTTAAGTTGTAATCCAATTAGGGTGGATTCAACTTGCCTACGCTAGGAAAATTTGTGGTAGTGAGTTTGATGGGGAAGTGACTTGGGACAGTAAATTGAATGGTTGTTGTTTGATTTACCATTGGTAGGTCTTGAATGAATGATGGATTAGGGTTGTTGTGAGAAGGGATCGACAATTGCTTAGTGGAGCTTGTGGAGCTCTAATACCATATAAAGGTTGTTGAAAAGAATTGTTTATATATGTTTACATAGTCTTTACATTGGATTTTATAGCCATGATACATAATTAAATACAAGGAAATGATGTGACTGAGAATTAATACATGAAAGTATTAAAGTAATTCATTACAAGAATAATTTAAATATGAAAGTTATTTTGAAGTTGTAGGTGTGTCTGTATTAGTATATACGAATGCACCAATGGTTGACCAAAAGGTTTTTTCGTAACTTTTAATCACAATATTAAACACTTATTTCGGTTTCATTTTGAGGGTTTAATTCTTGGTTAGTTACTATATTGTATCGTAAAGGTCACTTATGGATTTGCTTCTCTACAACCATCTAGTCACACTGGAAATCATATTCAATCCTTTATGCTATTGTATTTTATTTGTTGATGCAAAGGTAACATCCATGCCTAGAAAGATGTTGTGGTCTAAAAAAATGTTTTTAAATGTTATATCGTGGGAAACAAACACACACACACACACAAATATATATATATATATATATATATATATATATATATATATATATATATATATATATATATATATATATATATATATATATATAGGGCTAGGTTCATTTGTTCCCTACATATATTGTGTGCTAGAAATTAGAATGCACCAACAAGAATTTAGTAAAAATTAAATTACAATTTAATCAAATAAATATGGATATTAAATTATTTCCATAATTATATGTTTTTTTTTAACCGGCAATTCTAATCTACTCCTAAGCTAACAACACATATTCCATAATTATATGTATCTTAAATGATATCCATAATTATAACTCCCTTGGAAACTAATTAAACTCGTTATTAATGTCAGCAATAACATTCTTTCAGAATTCGCATTTAGATTTTCATGTATGAGTTCGTTTTTTGTTTCAGAACCCACTCACTTAAAATACAACAAAGTTGCATGGAACATGGAGAAAAATAGTGTATTATACTATTATACACTCTTATTCTGCTAGAATAATCTCTCATTCTACTAGAATATACTCTCATTCTCCATGTTCTAGAAAACTTTGCTGTATTTTGAATGAGTGGGTTATGAAACAAAACATGAACTCATACATAAAAACCTAGATGCAAATTTATTCTGAAATAATATTATTGTTGACATTAATGACGAATTTAATTAGTTTATATTTAAAAAAGAATTATAATTATGGATATCATTTAATATACATATAATTATGGAAATCATTTAATATCTATCTTTATTTGATTTAATAATAATTTAACTTTTACTAAATACTTATTGGTGCATTCAAGCACACAATAGATGTGAGAAACACATGAACCTCTATATATATATATATATATATATATATATATATATATATATATATATATATATATATATATATATATATATTTATAGGGTTAAGTTCAAATAAGAACACTATTTAATGTGAGAACGTTAGAACACTACTTTATGTTACTATTCTACTATGAATTTAATATATATAGTATTGTATTAATTATAATATGAATATATTCAATTTTATATTGCTATTCTACTATAAAATTTATATATATATATATATATATATATATATATATATATATATATATATATATATATATATATAGTAATTTAGTAAATTCTAATGTGAATGTTAAATATGTGATTGTTTATATATTCTGTGATGAATAATGTCATATCGTTGTATATACAAAATTCATAGTAGAATAGTAACATAAAGTAGTGTTCTTACGTTCTCACATTAAATAATATTCTCATTTGAACTTAACTCTATATATTTATATAATCTGACCATTAAAATTTAATTAGGTTGCATTCATTCCGAAGGAAAAAGGATTGTCTTTTTCTAGTTTAAGTGAATAATACGTATTATATAAATTATAGAGAAAAACACAAATATGAGATTTTGTTTTAGCTTGATAATTGGATTTGCTTATAGATTCTCTCTGCTCTTCGAGCTTGATAAAAGGAGATCTTGTTTCATTTCCGAAAGATGCAGCCCTCATAATATGGATTGGGCTTGGAAAAAATTGCCCAGTAGTCATCTTGAGATCTCGGAGCTGGAAACTCTAAAAAAAATCGTCGAGTCTTACTCGTTAGTGAGTCCTGGAAATCCAACCTTTCGGCTGATGGATCCTTCTATGTGCATGATTTTAGATATGTAATTGACTCCTAGGTGACTACTCCGATGTGCAACCTCACGAAATGGATTCGGTTGGTGCCGCTTAAGGTCATGGTGTTCTTTTGGCGTGCTTGCATTAACCGTATTCCCTCTGTTGTAGCGCTTTCTCGAAGGGGTATTAGTCTCCCGTCCACCTCCTGATAATTTTGCGTTTCAGGGATTACTGAGGCTGACCATTTTCTTGTCGGGTGTCCCTTCGCCCAAGATGTTTTGGGTTGGATCTTCAACTAGTGCAACTTGACCTTTCAGCGACTCGATTCAATTGGTGGGCTCATCTTGTATGCGCATCTTGGGGGAATTGCCCTAAAAACGTAAGATCTTTCTTGCTATTTTTTATGGGTACCTTTGGTGTTTTTGGCGGGCTATAAATGATATTGTCTTTAATAAGACTCGCATTTCCTCTTTTAAGCTGTAGGATATAATTCTCACAACGGTGTTTAGTTGGATTAAAAATAGAGGGAGTTTTGAGAATTATAATTTGGTAAATTGGTGTTGTTACCCTTTTAACATTTTGTAATTTGTTTGTTCGTTTGTCCTGCCTTCGCTTGATAGGCAGTGGTTTTAATAAAATTTCCACCAGTTTCAAAAAAAAAAACTTTGTTAAATTTATATGAATGATACACCCAACTAAGTTTGTTGTTAATTAATTGTGTGTGTCCTCTTTTTAGAATCGTAAATGGCCCCCTTTCTTGTTCTGATAAAAAGCCCCCCTGTCAATCATATTTTATTTCTCATTAAATGAGGTGGTTAATGGCTCCCTCTTAATAAGCGTCACATATAAGTTAATTATCTCATACTAAATTTGTTTTTGAACAATTAAAAACACACACACACACATATATATATATATATATATATATATATATATATATATATATATATATATATATATATATATATATAATCACTATGAAATTCATATATCTTTGTCATTCATTGACTGTAGGTCGCCATAAATCATAGAACAAATGGTGAATCAACCATAAAAATATGCATGGCCCCCAACTCAAATTAAGCTTGAGATTCGTGAGTTCAACATCACTCTCTATATACTCTCAAATTGACGTGCCGGTTAACCATACAAACTCCATTAACAAGTTATAAATAGAATGTATAATTTTCATGGGTAACATAAGATTCACATTTTATTAATAAAACGAGATTTTGTTTTATACTTTTAATGTTAAAACTTTTAACTTCACCATTATTCTATCAATCATTTTCAGTAACTCCAATTCCCAAATGCGAATAGGCGATGAGGGTGGTAAGCCTATAGGCTTTTAATAACCGATCTCATTCGGAATCAAAGAGACCTCCTTACACCTCTCGTATAGCAATAGAGTAGGTAATCCTAGTAACGGTAAGACTCACAATACCAATATTTTAATATGCGATTGTAAATATCTTTTATATATATATATATATATATATATATATATATATATATATATATATATATATATATATATATATATATACTAGGTTATAACCCGTGGACACCACGGATGAGAAAGTTAAAAAATATTAATAAATTATAAGGTAATGATTAAAGAATGATAAGAATATGTTTGTTAATTTATAATGATATAATGATTAGTTCAAATATAACAACAAATTGGTTTGACTATATCGATCTTTTGTATTTGTAGATATTTTATAAAAATATAATTTTATACAACACAATATAAATTTAAATAAAATGAAAAAAAACATAATCAATTATGAAAATGACATTGTTATATCACAAATTAAAAATTAATGTAATATTGTAATGTAAGAAAAATACATAAACACAAAAACAATTTACAAATTAAAATGGAGAATGAACGGTCATTTAGTAATAATAAATAAAAGATTATATTAAAATAAAGAAATGGTCATTTAAAAAATATCCACTTTTATATTGATAAAAGTTTCAATGGATTTTTCAGATACGTAAAAGCATAGATAAAAAAAATGTCACGGGAAATGCTCGACCTAAGAGACATAGTCATTATTGTCATGGTTGTTTTTTGTCATTTAGTGATCTAGAAATTGAATGACAAACTTAATGTCCAAATATAATACATACAAATGACTACCAAAAAAAAATAATAACGATATTCAAAATTAGGTTAAAAATACTATGCAACAAAATCATATGCTTCACTCCGAGCTGAAACGGTAAAATGGTAATACATAAGAACGCACATATTTATGAACAGCTCCCAACTATAGCAATGTACTTTGGAAGTACATTGTTATCATTGGACTTTTTTCAAAAACACAAAAATTTAAGTTATAACATTCTAACAGATTTGGTGTTGATTAAACCATATATTCAAATGCAAAAGTAACTAATTTTAGAAAATTGCATTTAGACTTTAGGATCACATAAGGATCGACATAGTATGTCAGAATAAACTATATGTTCAGACGATGGATTGCAAATTATAGCAGAGAAGCTTGAAAGTATATTTTTATATATGAGATATTTTCTAACATGAAGATTTTCAAAAAAAAAAAAAAAAAAAAAAAAAAAAAAAACATATATGATTGTTTTGTTTCTATTAAAATAACCACAAGATATTTATAATATGGATACCCAATTATGGCAACGTAAACAGAATGTATTTTGATGGTCCGTGTTACACATTGACAAATGATGAATAGTCTGATACCACTTTTACATTTGAAATTTACAAAAAAAAATATCTTTCAATTCAGTAAGTATAAAATGTACTTTGATATTATATAAAGAGTTAGTTACTAATTTTGTTGATATGATATAATTAAAATTACAGGTTTACTCTAAATTTTATTTTTTATTTCAAATTTGGTCTCCAGGTCTCATTAAATCTAAATATTTATCTAATACTTTTTTAAATGACAATTTTGTCCTTGGATGAAACCCATAAAAACATATACCAATGTAACCAATATTAACAATGAATTATATAAAATATTGTTATTTGAAGATCTAAAAACGTAAAAGTTGTATGTAATACTAAATTAAGATTTTATAAGTTTTAGGTTTTCATTTTTCAGTGTTAGTTCAGGGGTAAAATGGCAATTAAAAAATAATAATAATAAGTTGAGTAGTAAGATTTAACGATCCAATGACCAAAACCGCAATAAATAAAACCATACCGATAATTAACCACATAACTAAACCTTTACATATACAAACATAGACCAATTTTTGTGATTTACTTAAACCTGAAAATAATTGGTTAGTAAAAGTTGTGAGAAAGGAAAATTGCTTAAATTGTGGCTTGATGTAACATGGTTTTATCTTTATAAACCCATTGTCAAGATGTTAATATCGCAAACACTTGAAAATTGTTGTGCACTTGTCCCTGTATATATCTCCATTCATTTGATGCTCAAGATTGTCACAAAAAACACTATGTAATATCAGTAAAAATACATAAAAAAAATCTAAAAAAATAGATATCACATAGTACTTACAGCTTTTGGACAGAATTTTGGGGCAAAACACGTCCAAATGCAACAATAATTCTTGTGGATGAATGAAGAAGCAATTAAAAGAATAACAAAAATTAGGGATAAATGAATTAAATATAATGATTTACCTGTGTATTTGGAAAGGATAACCTTGATAATGATAATCAAATCAAAATATTCGGTATCACCACAGATTTTTAGTTCTCATACCTAAAAAACGTATATATTCAAAATTTAAAATTTAAATCAATTGACTTAAGTTAGCAATCAAGTTAAAATACTAAATACAAAGATTGAGTAAAATAATTGGAAATAATAACCTTCATCATGCTAATTAAGTCAATATTTTCGGTGATTAATCACTCTGATTATTAATCAATATGGAATCTGATTAATCTGACCAATCTATTATCAAATAAAAGAAGAAGATTATGCTTACCAGAAGAAATGCATAATACCCTAAAAACAAAATTGATTAAATTCCTCAGATGCGGAATTGAAAGGTGTGGATGGAGGTTGCAATCTGTTCATGCTAGTTATGATTTATATATGATTGATCAATCTCTACTTATCTGCAGATACATACCAAAACACAAAAGTAGAAAAAAAATCAAAGAATTAACCGGCAACAACAATCTTCGATCAGTAAGAAGGGAGTAGTCGAGCGGGAGCAGAAATCGTATAAATAAATAGGTTGGCCTTTAATTTAGGAATTGATTTCCATGAAATAGGTTTTGATCTTGCTAATTAGTAGCAAAAAGACTCGGTAATTGCAGATTTCTAGTATTTGTTTCCTGATTTTCTGGATGTACGTGGATATGAGCAGGAAACCAATCCTTGGAAGATTAAGAGGCATACACGTGGCAATTAATGACTTTGACACATGGCAGTAGGAGATTCAAGCTATTTATTTATTAGAAAGGATATATATATATATATATATATATATATATATATATATATATATATATATATATATATATATATATATATACACACACACACACACACGATAGTTGCTCTTTATAAATTTAAAATTCTTTAAATTTAATTGTCTATTATTAATTTTAATTAAATTGCGATGACACAATATTAACAACTAATATTAGTTTAATGTTCAAGCTCATAATCACTATTATAAACAATATTAAAATATTTTAATTTAAATTCTCTTTTTAAATAATATTTCAATTAATTCATACATAAATATTCTAACTTAAAATCTCTATGTAAATAATATTAATCTAAAAGAAATATTCATATTTAAAAACTCTTTTAAACAATATTTATCTTATAAGATAGTTATTAAAAAGGTTATTGTCACTATAACTCAATCAACTTTTGGTTTTTGGTTTAAAAGGTCATTTATGTATTTTTGTGGTAGTTTAGGTCAATAAACTTGTAGGTGACTTGTTAATTATATCAACAACATATTTTTTATTCGGTTTTACCGGTTAGCATACAGTACGGTTGCCCAAATTACAAATATGATATTTAAGTTGGGTTTTTGAAAAGTTGTTTCTTCCCGATTTTACCTGCCATTGTTTCCGGCAACAACACCACCTCAAGGTCACACTACTTGCTCCTTCTTTCTTGTCCAAGTCTACAAAGCCACGTCACACTTGCATTTTCAATAAACCCTCCACCAAAAGCTTTGAATTTAGAACTTCTGCAACTTCCCATCATCATTGCTTCAATTTTTTATTCATTTCTCGCCATGTTTTAATACACCCCTTCTCCCAAGTGGATTGATAAAATACACAAGGAAACCTACACAATCATCCCACCGCATAATCGATCTTAAAATCACAAGTCTCAACTCTACATCAATCGATCTCGAAATCGACGAGTCTAATGAAATCCATAAGGAAACCTTCACAACCGGTGATGGAATATCCCGCCGCTCAATCGAGCTTGCAACTTGAGTTTTGATAACTCTAAGAACATCAACTCCGAAATTGAACATCTTCAACACTTCGAACTCGGAATCAAATGTCTTCAATACTAAGACCCGGAATCAAACATCTTCAATAGATCACACCCACATTCGGTCGGCTCCGAGTTCTGTTGTAAAAGTTGTTTCATCTAGGTCGATGTTAGTTACCATTTTAGAGATGACGATTTACTCTGTATAGGTTTCTCTCAAGATGGATAGAATACATGGTAGAAGTGTTGTAACGACCCATTTTCACAACAAAAAATTTTTATTTTTATTTAAGTAAAACTTCCCAATTATAAATCCATTATGAAGAAAAACGTTTATATCAGATATATTTATTAAAAATCAGAGTAATAGTAAAGCATGAGAATCTTCATTGTTGCTGATGAGTGTGTATAGTCACGCTTTCGCCTTCCCATGATGACCGATGATACCTGAAACAATAAACAACTGGGTAAGCACAAATCTTAGTGAGTATCCCCCAAAGCACCCCATAAGATAAACATACAAGCATGCATCAGGTCCAATCATCCATCGGGCTGGAATACTCAGGGTTTGTTGGTCTACCACCTCAACCCAACCGCTCTACCAGAGCCTCCATACCTACGGCTTACAGTCGGCCCGCATCGGGTATCTGGCCTATAGCATAAAGCAGAACCGCCTCAACCTACCACTACCATATGTGGACCTATAAACAATCAAGGACCAAGTTGGCACATAATACATGCAAACATCAATCGTACAACTCATTACCACATATAGTCCCGCTACCAGCTAACCTCCATGAAATGCGTAACCATAAGTAGCCAGAGATGAGATATCCACCCAACAGATGATCCTACTCTAGAGCCACAACCAAACAAGGAACATGCAAGAAAGCCTAGATCAAGAGTTCTCAAGCTATCCTACATGACCACAGACAGTCCCTCGGGTACTCTACTAAATGATAACCAACAAGTACATATAACATACAGATCCAACAGTGCACTATAGAATAGCAACATCATATATACCAGGATACCGATCTAACACATCAATACAACATATCAACATCCTATATAACATGATACCGATCTAACAGATCACTACATCATAAAAATATCCAATATAACGGGATATCGATCTAATAAATCACTACAACATAGAAACATACTAAGGTGATGTTTATTTTTTTAGGCAAAATGTCTGCAGTCTGCGGACTACATCTGTAGACCTCATCAGTAGAAGAGGTGGACCAAACTTCTACAGTCTGAAAAAAGAAGTCTGTTTGTTTTTCTAACATCTGCAGACTACTAAAATAAACTAAAATTTAAAAAAAAATTGATTTTTTTTAAAACTTCAAAGTGATTTTTTTTTTTTAGTATTTTTATGATTATCTTATGAATAATTAACAAATTTAGATCAATTTTTATGTATTATTGTATAAAAAGTGAAAATAAAAATGGTACGAATTAACGTATACTTTTGATAAAAAACAAAAATTTTGGTCACAAAGTTATACCTAAATATTTTAATTAGGAATCAAAGAGTCTGATACATAAATGGATTAAAATAAACTTCGATTTTGTTAATTAAATCAATTAAAAACGTATCATAAATATTTTCACAAGAAATTGATGAGACCTTATTAAATAATGTTTTATAAAATTTGGTATAAAAATATAAGAATATATTATGATTTTTTTCATATTTATATAAACAACTTCAACGACCATTATTATAATAAACATTTGTTTATAAATTTGTCAAAAATATCATGTTTGTGTCGTCACACATTTTTTACTCAAATTTTTTATCATTAATAAAGTTGGAATGAATAGAAATTAAAAAAAAAAAACTAAAAAAATAAAGATATATGTGTTTTTTAGGCTAGAAGATGTCTGAAGATGTTAGAAGACTGTGGTCCACATATGTGCCAAGAAGATGGAGCGTATACATTTTTAGGTTTGCAGTCTTCAAAAAACAAACAATCTGCGAAGGCAAATGTCTGCGCGTGTTCTGCACGGCGCAGACAGAAAAGGCCAAGAAGATCTGCAGACAAAAAACAAACAACACGTAAGTATCAACAATCCAAGGAATGCATGACGATATATCTTCAGATCTGAGATAGCCACCCGGACAGGTGGTCATACTCTAGAGCCACAACCAAACAAGAAACAGGTACAAAAGCTTAAACCAAGAGTCCTCAGTCAATCCTACATTACTATATATAGTCCCTAAGGTATCCCTCTACTAACAGATAACCAAAACTAGTGGGCTGACATTGGTGCCTTCGACCCACAGTACAATGAGGCGTAACTCACCTGAATCAAAGAACTCTGGACACTGCGATACAGTACCTGTTTCAGCGCTGCTCGATCCTTCGAATCCACTAAAACCAAAACCAGATAGAATCTCAATTAATAGCCTAAAATCCACAAGTTTGACTCAAAGTCAAACTTGGTCAAAAGTCAATGGTCAATGAAAGTCAACAACCAACAGACCCTCACCACGTGAGCCATATATGGTCACGTTGTGAGCCACCACAGGATGATATAATCTAGTCTCACAACCCTCACAACATGAAATGCATCTCTTCATGATATGTGCATATTTTACACATATTTATACAACATATCCTGATATTATAATTACTTTTATGCCCTTATTAGAACAAAAGATACTTAATTTGCTATGAATCATGTTGTAGGTATTAAAAGACTTGTTTAAGCAAAAAGGAAGCTGGAAGCTGGATTAAGAAAGCCTGGAGTTGAAAGTTTGGACTAGAGCTCTAAAATGAAGGAAAATATGCCCAACACATCGTGGTAATATCTGGCACGACGTGGTGTCTTGAAGATTCCCGATCAGATTCAATGACATGTAGAATACGGGATAAACACAATCACCACGACGTGGTGCCCTGCTTTCGGGAGAAGTATAAATATCTCACATAAACCTCCGAATGGGGACTTTTTGCTCTGGGGAATTCGAAGTTTTTTAAGGCAAAGGCACTGGAATTAAGCATTGGAAGCGAGGAATTCAATCACAATCATTAGACGAAGGAGATCCAAGGCAACTAAACTCTACTTTTTGATTTTTCATTAGGAATAACGATGTCTTTACTTTTGAATCTCGATTTTATGATTTTGTTTGCTGAAATCATTAGCTAAACACTCATGACTTTCGTTTGGCTAGGATGAGTTGACTAAACATGGTTGATTTCATAGTTAGGATTTAGTGATTTGGTTATTTGTTGACTTTTGCTAATTAAAGAACCTCAAGTTGTTTTGATAACTGCTTTTAATCTGCTTATTGCTGAATTTGATTAGGATAGAATGACTATTTTTTCTTAATTGAATTTGAATCTTATGATCTTGTGACTTGCAAAATCGTAGGACTAGAGTTTTGATTAAAACATAGGGTTAAGTAGAAAAGTGGGTAAAAAAGTCTAGGAGCCAATATATGACGAAAAATCATATATAGAATTGAATCAATAAAATTAATTGGTCAATTAATTATAAGTCTAAGCAACTCGAACTGAACACTAGTGAACTTGTAAGTTTGTCCGCTTGATCACCGAATAAATAAGCTAGTTTGCTAAAGGATTAAATTGGTGAATACCTACTTGGTCATCTTAGGAATCGGTAGCCAAAGGAACTAAATCCATTGCACTTCTATGAAACAACCATAATAACAACAAATCCGAAGTTGAACGAAAGTCTCTTTCTCACCTTGGTTAATTCATACTTGTTGCTTTCTTAGCTTAGTGTTAGTTTAATTAAGTGAATTTTGAGTTAATTTGGTAACTTAAGTATCTAGTCTTGCAAAACTAGGAAAACAAAACCATTCTTATTTAATTAGTAATTAGCTAATAGTAGAATAAAGTTAATTGAAACACCGTTCCTTGAGTTTGACACTCATTCTTACCATAGCTATACTATTGCACGATTAGGTACACTGCCTAGTGTGTTTAATAGTCTAGTTAAGTAAATTATTTTTATAAAATTAACTTGAATAAAATATAAGCATATTAATTCACACATCACTTCACGCCGTGAGATCAGTCTGGAAGCCATTTTGATCCCAAAACTTCTTAATCCTTTAAGCCACTAATCCATCTTTTCTAGGAGGATTCCTAACATTCCAAGGATCATAAAAATCAATGCTTTAAGGTCTTGTATGTCTAATACAAGACTTGGGCTCAAACTAGGTCATTCATGGAGAAAAAGAAGATAAATTCTCATGCATGAACTCCAACATCATTCAAACTCTAGGTCTATAACATATAAGCACAAAGGGACCCTAAGGACCCATAAAGTTACCAAATTTATGGAGTCCCAACACCCCAACTCTTAAGATCTTGGATAAATATGCATAAAACCTTATATCTAGTAACAAGGAAACATAAAGCTTAGATCTTGGTTACTCACATTGGTCCAGAAGTGTAGCTAAGGGTTGCAAAATGAAACTTCCAAGCTGAAACTATGCTTCCATGGTGATCTCTTCCTCTTCAAACCATCAAAACTACACCAAAAGCTCAAGAAACACAAAGAGATGCTATGGTTACTGAGTTTAGGGATGAAGGAGGCTGGTTTGGAACCCTAAAATGAAGTTTATAGGGTTTAAATATGATGGAAACCCAAAAAGATCGTGGGCTTGGGCTACAACGTATCTCACGTCGTGATCTCTTAATGCTCATGTCATGAGTTCAGTTTAAATAAAAATCTTCATTTGATCACTCCTCATGTCATAACCTTTCTATGGTCATGTCGTAAGCCTTGATTTTACCCAAAAACCATGCCTTTGACTTATGGAAGCCCTAAGTCGATTCGATCTGGATACGAGGTGTTACAAATGTAGGGATGAATAAGAGGTGTGGATTCACTAAACTTGATTTTGATTTTTTTTCTTTTTTGATTTTTTTAGGGTTCATCTGAAATTGAAATCAAGAAAATAATTGTTACATGGACGAATTTACCATTAAATTCTTTACAGGTTATGCGAAGTTGAGACGGCCCAGAATATGAGGGAAATAGGTGAGAACGAGAGAAAAGCTACATTTAAGACTTTAAAAAAAATTCATCTCATTGATGACATGTAGACTGTTGCCAATCTTATCGTATAGTAACTAGTAAAACTGAGTAAAAAATAAATTGTTGGTATAATTAATAGGTCATATACAAGTTTAATGATCTAGACTACCAAAGAAATACATCGAGGACCTTTTAAACTAAAACGCAAAAGTTTGTTGGGTTACAAGCAATAACCCTTATCCAAAATTTGAAAACCTTCTAGTTTGAAATAACTAAGAAAAGTAATTTAAAAAAAAACCCTAGTTTCCAGCGGGCCACGTCGCGCCCAAAAGAAGGCGCGTCGCGCTTGTATCTAGCATGTTTTATTGTTTTCGAATTTTCTTATCTTTCTTATTCCAATTACTAAAAAATATTTATCAAATCACATTTGGATCAAAGATAGTAGTGCAAGTAATCATGAACTAAGGCTCTGATATCACTGTTGGGTTTTCTATGCATCTAAACACACGATCGTGCACAACATAAACATACCAATAATCATATATGTTCATGCACCCTAAGGATCTAAGTTTCATGCTATTACTGCTACTCTGCTAAAACATAAAACATAAAGAATGAAGAATAATATACCTCTTATGTAGCCATTGATCTCCATGCTTGAGATCTTGTCCTCCTTAACGTTTCTTGGATGAGAGGACCCAAACTAGAATCCATCTAATGGTATCACATCAATGAACACCAAAGAGAGAATAAAAGTAACTAGGAAAAGGGATCAAAATTCTACAAACCCTAATGTGGGTTAAGAATTTCTTTCCCTAGGAGAGGAGAAAGAAGGAGGAAAAAAATCCATCCAGTTTACCCAAAATTTGAAAACCTTCTAGTTTGAAATCAATAAGGAAAGCAATTAAAAAAACCTAGTTTTCAGCAGGTCATGCTGCACCCAAAAGAAGGCACGTTGTGCCTACGACTAGCAGGTTTTATTATTTTCGATTTTTTTTATCTTTCTTATTCCAATTACAAACAAATATTTATCCAATCATATCTGGATCAAAGGTAGTGTGCAAGTAATATAGTAGTGCAAGTAATCATCAACTAAGACTCTGATACCACGGCTGAGTTTTCTATGCATCTAAACACATGATCGTGCACAACAAAAACATAACAATAATCATATATGTTCATGCACCCTAAGGATCTAAGTTTCATGCTATTACTGCTACTATACTAAAAACAAAACATAAAGAAGGAAGAATAATATACCTCTTATGTAGCCATTGATCTCCAGGCTTGAGAACTTGTCCTCCTCAATGTTGGTTGGATGAGAGGACCCAAACCATAATCCCTCTAATGGTATCACACATAATGAAAACCAAAGAGAGAATAAAAATAACTAGGAAAAGGATAAAATTTCTACAAATCCTAACAAGGGTTAAGAATTTCGTTCCCTAGGAGAGGAGAAAGAAGGAGGCGAAAAATTAAGCCAGTTGAGCAACGAGAACGAAATCCTAAGCACCCTATTTATAAGATATAGTTTCTTAGGCCCAAAGCTACTCCAATCCCATGTGGGATGCCGTAAATTTTGTTCACCCATATCCTCTTTGGGTTTATGGAATATTCGAATTAACCAACTATTGATTTATTAATATTCAACCCTTAGAATCAATTTAATTCCCAAATTAATTCCGAAATAATTTCTAGTTAATTCTTAAACCAATAATTAATAAACTAATTCCCCTTTATTTATTCTACTCAATTTGGTTTATGAGGGCAACCTAAAAGGACCCAATTATTATTAGAAATATTACCAATAGTTAATGACCTTAGAAACTCTTTCCAAGAAGCCAAACCATCATCATCTCCAATCTAAACTTTGCCACCATCGTCGCTAACCATCGTTGTTGATCTGCTCAATCATCATCAACTACCACTATCTCTATCACTGCTTCTTTCATCTCCATTTTCTCTTACCTTGTTCTTTTTTTATTTCAATATTGATGGTGGAGGCTTGCCTTTTTAGTGGTTGGAGGTGGGGTATGTGACGCTAGAATGGTGGTATCAACTGCCATTGTGGAAATAAGGGTGGTTAGTGGTGGTAGAAGGTGGGAATGGTCTGTGAAGGGGTTGAATAAGGATGTTTTTTTTATAGATTTCCAACCGGATGGAAGGAGGGTGGGTGTGGTCGAGTAGATACACAGGAGGAACAAGGTAGGTTGAATATATTTCCTTCTTGACTTAAACCTACAATTTGAGACCATCGCCATCCCCTAACTTTAAACATTATGGCAGCCACCGTCATCGACCACCATAAACGGAAAACAACCACCATCGATTTGCACCCTCCCATACACCATCAAATGCTTTCTGCACCTTGAACCACCATTGCATACTACTAGCTACCGTTAAATCCATTTTTGAATATGAAAACTTTGATTTCTCTCTTTAGATTCCATCTCTACCCGAAATTCATTCTCACCCATATAATTGATTTTAGTTTTGGTTTAGGTGTTATAATCCGATATGGTTCTTGAATTTTGTTTTTCAGGTTGATTTTATTTTTTTAGTTCATGATGTTTCTTTTTATTTTAGTTGTAGAAGCCAAGAAGTCGTTGGATCAGAAAGGCAGAGATTGATCGGTGATTGGTGGCGATGATGAGCCATACCAAGGAGGTAGGAGATTACATCAGAATAGCAGTGGTGGTGGTGGTGGTGTTATGTGGTTTGAAAGACCAAAGATGAAGACAGAGGTGATAAGGAAGATAGAAAGAGAGAAGGAATGAATGAACGAAGGAGATGATGGGAATTATGCAAAACATATAAATCCTATGTGTGCATGCAACCCTGTTAACTGATCTATGTTTTCTCTAATTGAACATATAAATTGAACAACTAAATATAAACCCTAGAACACTAGTATATTATTAAAAATACAAATAGGGTTTTAAGAATCATACCTTGATTGTTATATGTTAATAACAATGCAAATCCTTATGTTGATGAAGCCTTGAGAGAAAATGTCACAAATGTCATGCCTATAATGGTTCACACCCAACACTAGCAATGAAACATGATTGAGAAGGAGGAGAGAGGCTAGAAAATTCGGCTATCACTTCAAAAGAAGGAGTGGCCGAAAATCTTAGGGTTTAGGCACTTTATATAGTATAGTCAGGAAATCCTAGATAAGCCCTAATCCAAGATTATCTTAAACCGGGTAATTATCCACTTTCTTATTTATCAACCAGGGATTATTCTAGAATACCTTAGGCATGAAGAAACCATCCATACCTAATGGAGGGTTCTAGATTGCCTCTGGCTCAACTATTGAACAATTTCACTTCAACTCCTGCACTTTTAATTAATTCCTTTAATCCTAAAATTAATTCCAATTCATTTCAAATTAAATAATATATTAAGAAGTCATTTATTTCAATTTATTAATCAAATAATAAATCAACCTCTTTCTCCAAAATCATATGTCCAGTTGCTAGTTTTGAGGGCAACCCACAAGGACTGTGCTACTATCAATTTAAGTATATACCAATTATAGTTATGAGCTTAGACACCTAATCCAACAGTCTCTCACTTGGAAAAGTATAGTAACTATAATTTCTAGTATATTCTTATAAACTGATCAGCAAATTATAGCTCTCAAAAGCCGTTGTAGAACTCTAACCCAGTCAGATACGTGTCCTAAGATAAGCGATCGTATAATCCTCTGTTCCACAAGATATCATGTGGACATGAGACATGGAATGAAATCAATCACATTGTCCAATACTTTGTTTCCTAATTTTTGATTTGTAATGACAAAGAACTACTAATCGAACACATCAATCTAGTCATGGCCGGGCCGGACACTAGAAATCGACACCAAATCATCGAGGGGCCCAAAGATATCACTTTTTCCCCTTAAGGGTAAAAGGAACAGATAAACTTTGACTTATATGTTTGTGCTATTTACTCACCAATCATGCACAACAATATGTTTTATAACATTAAGTTACTGATGAGTTTACATTTTATCTATGCACAATTAATTTGTAAACCACTACTCATATATCTCCGTTTAAAGATTATAAGATATTATCATTTCAGAATTACTTGTGATAAATTCCATGAAGTAATTCTCTGATCGTGGGTTAATACAATACTTAAAATCCCTATTTTCAAGAACCCATGAATGTTTCAGCAAAACATTGCTATGTCTAAACCCTTAGATAATCTACCACCCAATTTATGACAGCCTTAATTTACTACTTACTTCCAAAAGTATGAACGAATGTGCAGTTTGAATATTCCAGTTATTTGGGAAGTAAAAAATGAAAAGTGAAACACAAAATAAATAATAGATAGAAGGTAGTAATCCAACTCACAAACAAATATCCATTTCTTAACCACCAAAAGTCAATTACATATATTTCGTTACAAGTGTCTAAATACCTATCTAAATACTAAAACTAATATCATCATTCAAACCAATGCTCCTAGCATGCTGAATGTGCTTGACGCTACTCAGACCCTTTGTAAGGGGGTCTGTTGGATTATCTTCCGATGACACCCTCTTCACGATGAGGTGATATTCTTCTACTCTATTTTTGATGAAATGGTATTTTCTGTCGATATGTCTCGATGTGCCATGATCTCTTGGTTCCTTTTTCAAGGAAACTGATCCTTCATTATCACAGAAAATATCCATTGCTCTTTGATGGCTGGAACAATTCCAAGATCTCTAACGAAGTTCTTTAACCAAATCACCTCTTTCGATTCTTTGTTCGCTGCTATATACTTTGATTTATAGGTAGAATCAACCACCGTCTCCTGTTTGGAAGTTTTCTAGGTTACAACTCATCCATTAAGGGTAAACACCCAGCCAGATTGAGAATGGGAGTTATCTCTGTCTGTCTGAAAGTTGGTGTCACTATACCCAGTTACTCTTAAGTTATCATTGCCACCAGCACAAGGGCCCAGTCCTTAGTTCTTCGCAGATACTTAAGAATATTCTTAACTGCTATCCAGTGAGCTCTACGTGGATTTCCCTAATAACGATTAACCATGCTCAAAGCAAAAGCCACATCAGGGCGAGTACATGTCATAGCATACATGATATATCCAACGGCAGAAACATATGGAGCTCTACTCATTTCTACTATCTTTACATCAGTACTCGGACTCTGAGTCTTACTCAGTTTGGTATTACTCTATATAGGCAGTTCTCCTTTCTTGGAATTTTCCACACTAAAACACTTTAATACCTTTTTCCAAGTATGTACTTTGACTAAGTCTAATTAGCCTTTTACTCATATCTCTCAAAATCTGTATCCCCAGAATATAAGCAACATCTCCCAGATGCTTGATAGCAAAACACTTTCCAAGCCAAGACTTAATCTGTTGCAACGTTAGAATGTCGTTTCCTGTAAGAAGTATTTCATCAACATACAAAACCAGGAAGGTTACTATACTCTCACTAGCTTTGACATATACACAAGATTAATCTTCACTTTTAGAGAAACCAAACTCTTTGACTTTCTCGTCAAGAAAAAGATTCCATCTGTGGGAAGCTTGTTTCAATCCATAGATTGATTTCTCCAGCTTACACACTCTACTCGGATACTTTGCATCCACAAAACCCTATGGCTGACTCATGTAAATATCCTCAACCAACTTCCTATTAAGGAAAGCGGTTTTGACATCCATCTGCCAAATTTCCTAGTCATGAAATGCAACTATGGCTAGCATTACCCTAATAGATTTTATCTTGGCCACTAGTGATAAGGGCTCGTCATAGTCAACCCCTAGGGTTTGAGTAAAGCCTTTCGCAACCAGTGGAGCCTAGAAAGTGTGTACCTTTCCATATATGTCAGTTTTCTTCTTGAATATCCATTTGCACCCAAACGTCTTGTGACCTGGTATATTGTCAACCAAATTCCAAACTTGATTGACATACATGGACTTAATCTAGCTGTCCATTGCCTCTTTCCACTTGGCTGACTCAGGGCCTTCCATGGCTTCCTTGTAGTTAGTTGGTTCATCAAAATTTACTAGTGTAATATCATTGATAAACGTATCACCTTCTGCAGCAATATGGAAACCATACAACTTTGGTTGTGTTCTAACTCTAGTGGAACGCCTAAGAGGTAATTACTTGTCAATTGGTTCAACTGGAATTTCTTCCTCACGTTGAACCCTAGCATTTTTAGAAGTTCCTTCATCGTTTTACTCTTGAATTTCTTCAAGATCAATAATACTCTCACTGTCCTCTTTGCATATGATCTCTCTCTCGTGAAAGACTCCCCTTCGTGCTATGAAGAACACGTTCTCACTAGGTCTATAAAACAAATATCCAAAGGACTTTTGTGGGTAGCCGATAAAAATACATCTCTCACTTTGAGGTTCAAGCTTGTCATGAGTCTCTCGTCTAACGAAAGCTTCACAACCCCAAACCTTGATATGTGCTAATGAGGGAATCTTCCATGTCCACATCTCGTGAGGTGTTTTGGCAACCTTCTTAGTTGGGACAAGATTTAGAATGAGGGAAGCAGTTTCTAAGGCATACCCCCATAAATAGATTAGAAGTGAAGCTCGATTCATCATGGAACGAACCATGTCCAACAAGGTTTGCTTACGCCTCTCAGCCACACCATTTAGTTGTGGTGCCCTAGGAGGTGCCAATTGTGAAACTATTCCACATTCCTTGAAGTTGTCGTGGAACTCATTACTAAGATACTCACCGCCTCTATCGGATCTAAGCATCTTTATCTTCTTGCCCAATTGATTCTCGACTTCTTGCTTAAAATCTTTGAACTTTTCAAAGGTTTTTGACTTATGATTGATTAAGTAGATATATCCATACCTGCTATAATCATCAATAAAAGTCACATAGAATCGATTTGCATCCCTTGTGTTGGAACTGAAGGGCTCACACACATCTGTGTATGAGATCCAACAATCCTTCACCTCTTTCACAAGAACCAGTGAAAGGTGATTTTGTCATCTTTGCTAGTAAACAAACTCGCATGTGTTATCTGAACTTAACTCAAATGATTCTAACATTCCATCCTTTTGGAGTTGGGCCATGTGTTTCTTGTTAACATGTCCAAGATGGCAATACAACAAGCATGCTTTGTCTATACCATTAGACAAATCAATATGAAAAAAACTATTTCCTAAATTGTCTATAATCATCACAGTTTCATACACACCATTACAAGGTAAAGCTTCAAAATAAAACACACTATTTTTATAAGCAGAAATAGTACCATTCTTATCATTAAAATAATATCTAAAACCTTGTTTAAATAAAGCATGAAATTAAATGATGTTTAATTCATGTCATCTCTGACGAGTAGCAAAAAATTATTAAATGTAAACCTAACCCACTACTAAGAATTAAGCTATAAACTCCAATCTTGGTGACAGGTGAAGATTAACTATTCCTCATGATCAAGTTCATCCTTCCATGCTCCACATCCTTACTTCTTCTTAGCCCCTGCAAATAATAACAAATATGAAACCCACATCCTGTATCAAGGACCCAAGAATGAGAATATGATGAGTTATTAGAGAAGATAGTGCAAATAACTACCGACGTTGGCTTCACCTTGCCATCCTTGATATCCTACAAGTATCTCAGGCAGCTTCATTTCCAATTCCCTTGTCATTTCAATAGAAGCAAGTGGCCTCTTTGGGGTGAGAGACAGGGGGAGCATCAGTTATGGATTTTCCTTTAGGTTCTGTACTTGATGACCCAACTTGGTACTTTCCTTTCAGGTTTTGTTTGGGAGGACCTTCCTTCTTCTTCCCTTCATCTTGCCCTATGGCCAGGTTAGGTGCACTTCTAGGAGATGAGGCAATACCTTTTCCCTTCATTCCTGCTTCAAATGTTCGAAGGAGGTTGTGAAATTGCGACAAAGTAGTTTCATTGTTGTTGTTCAAATGATAAGGTCAATATGAGCTGATCATAACAACTTGGTAGAGAGTTCAACACTCTGTCGATTGCCAACTCTTTGTCAAAATTCACACCGATCTCGATTAGCTTATCCATGTATCATTGCAGTCTCGAAACGTGGTTGATCATAGACTCTCCATCCTTCATATTTCTAGCAATAAGGGACTTTACCACCTCATACTTTTCTTGACGAGCTTGCTTTTGGTATTTCTCCGTAAGGTCCTTGTTCATCTCGTACGGCCAATAATCCTCATAGTGACTTTGCAATTACAGAATCATTGTCACCAACATGATGCACGCAACTTTAGTGGCATCATTATAGTGTTTTCTGCAGTCGACCATTTCTTCAGGAGTGGCCTTCATTTCGCCGATATCATCCAAAGGTTTTTCAAGGATGTGTTCCTTGTCTTCTAAGAGAAGGGAAATTTTGATGTTTCGCATCCAATCGTTGTAACTGGTGGCATCCAATTGCACATTCGAGTAGATGTTCAATAGAGAGAAGTTGTTGTTGGAAGAGGAGGAGGAAGCAGAAACATCAGTTGGAGTAGACATTTGAAAGAGTAGAAAGGATAGTTTTAGTTAGATAAGAATAATCCTCATTATAACACTCAAAGGAAATATCAAGGCTAGGATCCAACTAGATAATTCACAACTTAGAAAAGGGATGTCATAGCCTAATTGTAAATTATTTAAAGGTAGGTAAATGACGATTTACCAATTTCACCACAAGAAAACAAAATTTGAACAAATTAAGTTTTTAATGAAATTCCTAGATATTTTGAAATTCATTGAACTCTTCAATGGAATGTTTAATCTCGATTATGCTCTTCCATTTGTGACTGGGATACCGATGATCATAAACAAGATGTGAATAACCATGCAAATTAGTTTGGTACTCTCGATGTCATTTATCATCTCATTTTAATGTGTCGGTTAACCACACACGCTCCATTAATCAATGATAATTTATGAGACACCCATTGCCACTCTTTATTCGTCCCTATTAGTGTGACAGTTAACCACACACGCTCCACCAACGACTCATAAAGTGCAATGTGCAATTTCATAGGTTTGCATACAAATTCACATTTTTCCTAAAGTAATTAAGATTGGGAATTTTTATAAAAATGTTTAGTTACTTTATAGTTCATTATACTTATTAATGAGGATTAAGTTGTCCTATCAAACCCTTTCGGCTAACGACCCTCCACCAATCAAGGGAGCGGTGGGTATAGTGGATACCTAATGACGGTTATTTTATAGGTCGTTTCCTTAAATTCCCCTTATAGATCGGCTTTGTGAATGAGGTGTATTAGCCGTTCGACTGACTTATTCTTATACATATAGTAATAATTGAACATTTAATTTTACATATAGTATATGGGTGTATTTTTAAAACATTTTCAAAAATACTAGGTTATATTTTAAATTTCGAAAATTAATAAATTAATTTTTAATTTAAATTTTAAGCCAATTATGAATTCAAGATAAGGATATCAAATTACTTTTGAAAAAATATTCAATTTTATACAATTAAAACATTATTAAAGGTAATTATCCTAATCAATTAATGATACAATCAATAAAACCGAATTTTATGGATCTGACAGCTCACCACGTCGTGACAAACAATTACCACGCCGCTGTAACGACGTAAAATTTCAAATAAAATTTTCAATTACGTCACATATTTCTCATAACATATTCAACATAACTCTCATTTAAGACCCTTTGGTCACACATAAGTTACCACTCAAGGTAAGTATAGTGAGAAGACTCACCTCGACAGCAAGCACGCATCCCCATACTCGAATCTCGAAATACCCACCGCCTACATATAGGGTAGTTATCTCAATAAATACTCGATTCTTGACTCTAAGCAACCAAAAGTTATTATTCTCTCTTTAAATCTTGAATTGAGTAAAAGACCATTTTACCCCTCCATGGTCTCCATTACTCATGTTGACCAAACCCTAAAGTCAACAGAAGTTAAACTCAAGTCAACATTCCATGTTTGACCCAACTCGTCGAGTGCACTCTTTCGACTCGTCGAGTCCACTCGTCTCCTCAGAAGTCTCAAGAAGGTCTAGCGCAACTCGTCGAGTTGACCCCCAACTCGCCGAGTTATCGCACAATAAAATCCATCGGGACAAACCCTCACCGAATCGTTGAGTCAGGCCATGGACTTGGCGAGTCCCTTCGATCTGATTCCTCATTCAGACGATTTCAAACAGATCTATCACTCCAAACACTAGATCTGTCATCTCAAGGCTCAATAAGCACATAAGGCTTCGATCTTTACGTTCATGCATGTTGTTATTGCTCCAAAACGCTAATACAAGCCCTTAATGAATGATTAAGCCCAAAAACCCTCATACGGATGAATAAAGCTGTGACACCTAGACTCTAAGGACCTCACAAGGTCCATATCTGAGTTCTAGACTCTCTGATAACTCATGGTACTCAAAAACCCAAACAAAAGATGGCAAAAAGCCCTAAAACCCCATAGATATGAGATCTATCCAAAATAAGAAGAAAGGTGAAGACTTCATACCTTCCTCAAGAGCTCTGGACAGGAAATCACTAGATCCAATAGCCTCACCTCCAGCTCCTTGCTTGATAACCTCATCATCTTCCTCAAATGATGCATAAGAACCACAATATGAGCTTTTCTCTCACTCTCTAGCTCAAATAGAAATTAGGGTTTTCTCTCAGGGTGTAGGGTAACTGATGAGGCGGAAATGTGGGCATAAGTTCCCTTATATAGGCCCCAACCTTGACAAGTTAGGGTTTCTTTGCCCAGCACCAACTCGGCGAGTCTGCCTCCCGAATCGTCGAGTCCATTCATTAAATCCCATACGACAACTCGACCCTACTTGGCGAGTTGGACTCCCAACTCGACCCTATTTCGGATGTTACAATTATCCCCCACTTGAATTAGATTTCACCCTCGAAATCGCTCCTCAACCACACATAGCTCGAAACCTATAACCTGAAAAGCACCACTGAAAGGATCTCGAACAAAACCCGATATCCTTCTCCATTGACACCCGAATCCAAATAGGAACTCCTAAATCCAAAACAAAACCGATCTCTCTGCCGCTAAGATACCTCCTTCTGGCTTTCCAAAATATGGAAACTCCAGTGGCCTGACCCACTGCCCGATAACTCACTGCCCCTCTGTTTCTCACAAAACAAGGTCCAACAATCGGCTACCGATCACTCATACCAGACATACTAAACGATCCAAATCACAATCCAAGGAACGAAAAGGGTCACATTACACCAGAGATCCATCCACTGCTCTGTAATTGAAACCCACCAGATCAATGAGCTCTCAACGCCCTGTCCTTAGACACAATAAATAATCATGCTCACTCAGAAATATCTTATGTTGTCTAAAATTATAAGCACCAGTTTCCTCCCCAATATTTCATTCAACACTTGAGCACCAGGTCAACTCCCGACCCATCAATTGAACCTCTAAAGGTTACCCAAAGCATGCCCCAGAACATCTCGCCGACTTCTTTCTCACAACAACTATCTCGGACCGTTGTGACACACAAGTCACGAAGTTCTCTTTACCCCAAGCGAATACTACAATCCCAACCGAAGATCGACTCACCCCCGACCTCTATCATCTACTGCTCATTAGTTCCATGCGTCTCGCGGAACCTCCCGTACCAAAGCATTGACCTACTCAGGTCTAAGACATCAAATGACAACCAATACCCATCAACATGGAACCCATCTCTGAATCTGGAATCTCATCTCGCCTACCCAACGCACCACCAGAGCCAAACTCAAACCCGAGAGTCTAGTCTGCCCCAGAATTGGAACCACTCGTCCCAATGAATCACTCAACTCATGACCCATGACCCGTAACCCATGCGTACATCATTATTCCAATTCCTTCTAACTTGTAATACTCACACCTTACTCAGAATATAACGATTCTCGATCATTGAGGAGACCCCAGTCTCGCCTCTGGTCCGACCACCAGACTTCTAAAAACTCACATATTAGGGCTACTAAAGCCTAAAATTCTTCTGCATCATGCTCTGACTAGTGTATAATACGGCTCCTCATGGTATCATAACATTCCATCTCATTGACTAGTGAGTACTACGGCCCCCCGCAGTATCACAACACTCTCTCGCTAACTAGTGAGTACTACGGCTCCCCGCAGTATCACAACACTCTCTCGCTGCCTAGTGAATACTACGGCTCCCCGTAGCATCACAACACCCTCTCGTTGACTAGTGAGTACTACGGCTCCCCGTAGCATCACAACACCCTCTCTCTGACTAGTGAATACTATGGCTCCCCGTAGCATCACAACACCCTCTCTCTGACTGCAATCCACATTCTTAAATAATCCCACTTGATGTCATTAACCAAAGGGCTCCCATTGGAATCGTAGATACTTGATACACTACTTGCCGCCACAATCTCAAGACTCAAAAATAATTCTAAATGCAGGGCATTATACTCGGATACCTCGGCACACCATCATAAAACATCACAATGTCCTGTCTCAACCATTGATCCCCTACTTACGGCATTATACACAAATACAATAATGCACTCTTTCAGAATCTCATAACTGATCTTCCTCTCACATAACTCTTAACTTCGGAATATTCCAACTCTTAATGGAAACCCGGAGGAATCGTCAATGGCTCCAAACACGTTGACGACCATTTGAAACTCCCTCCTCTATTTCTCAAAACCTATGCAAGAATACACATACCGACCCTAAAGTTGGTTGCCCAAACAACTTCTACCCCTTCCCAGAGTGCACATAACAACCCATACCTTGAACTAGAACTCCTCAACCGCCGGACTATCCTTACGAGCCACCCACCTCAAATTAACCATTACGGCCTCGAAGAGTTCCTAACCACCACAAGGTCTCCAACCAAGCGGTCACCTGCCGTGGAGGCATTCATCCTTTCCTGAACACGTACAACCTACATTATCTCGCTCTGCACCTCGCCTCGACCACCAATAATCCTGGTCTCATGTATCCGCACTGTAGGTCACTATATCCGGTCCTCTAACCGCTCACTAAAAATTTTCTAATACTCAATAAAATACTCGGTTCTCCCCCACTCAGGGTCCGAACCATCACCATTTGGCACACCATCAATCTATTCCACAGACTGTTCCACCAGGTACATCATGCTTACCTTCGGAAAGTACCACATAACACTCGATGATCTTCCCGAAAAAGGAAAAGCAACTCCAAACATCCCGAATCTCAGATAAAATCCTCGAAAAACTTCCCAACGAGTCATCCAAAATCTCACACTAATACACTACTGGAAATCTTAACTGTCCCGTAGTACCCATGACTCATAGTCTGAAAATGAGGAACTATCACACTCCTCGTGTTCGAATCCCCGACCAATGTCCCATCATGAGAATTATCATGAGAGCAGAGACCTCCCTCCACACTTGATATTCATCATAGAAAATGAGAGCAACTGCCCCAAAATATTCCTCTTGACCACCCGACACTTTTCCTAACATATGCCCTACTATCCTCAAATAGGGTATATCCTTGTCCTTGACCATCTCAGTCATCACTGAATACCCTCTCATACTATAATATTACCTTGCGGAAAACATACTGCTCAGATACTCGGGTGAAAGCTCGCAACCCATGCTACCCCACACGGTTTACCTCCAAGCTCAGAAACCGGAAGCTCACTACCTCTTTTGCTCCTTATAGGAATGGAAATAGCACAACTCTTGGTCACAGAAAGTGACATCTCCACTACCGGTCGATTGCTCAACTCAGACCGGAATCCCTCATAAAGCACCATCTCTACTCATTCCTGAGTCTTGCGACTCCAACTCGCATCTCACCAAAATTTCCTGGAAGCTAACTCGATTTCCCTCTCAAGGTATGCTCCATAGAAACTCATTCAACATGGCCCTCTGGCTCCACACTCTATCATATCTGATCTCAGTCTAATCAATCACAACGGGGTAACTGGTAAAACCAGAAGCACTAATCGCCATGAGTCATGGTACTCAACCATGCTATCTCCTCTCAATCTACTACTTAGAACCTCTAGTAATCTCCCTGTTTCGAGTACGAGTCCTCTGCTTTCAGTAGTACGGGCCCATACTGCCTGCCACATCTACCCGCACTTTCCATACAGATCGTCCCAAAATTCCTAAGTAGCTCATCAACCCTCTCGATCACCAATCCCGTTAAACCTAGTCTCTCCCCAGCGAACACGCTTCTCTATCAGCGCACTCAGCTGAATAAGATCACTCCCTAGGCTCTTCCTAGGTTCTCTCACTTCTCTGCCATCAGCTGTTGAAGAATTCCTTATGATGCCAACCATCTACCTTCTAAATATCGTCATATTCGCTTAGTAGCTGACTCCCATCATCAAGAGTTCCACAAAGCACGAAGCAAGCAACATTCGGGTATCGAATAATCTCTACCAACACGTAAAACCACTCTAGGTTACTACTCCACTTCCTCTACTCACATTCAAAAGGTATCACCGAACTCAAGCAAGTCTACCCCCACGCGGGTATTTAACTACTTTCTCATTAGGCTCCTACAATGCTCATCTAGGTATCTCTCCTATATCACTCCTCTACTCAAGCTCTCTCTAAAAGATTCCCGTTGAATACTCTTACTCCTCACATACACCAAATTAAATCACCGATAGCAGAAACTCCTAGGCTAAGGCATCACAAATCAGGTCACTCTAGTCCTAAAATATGAAATACCTAGCCTACTCTCTAGCATGCATAATATCTCATAAGACAAAGTAAGGGTATTTTGGGAAGTCACTGTTCGGGCTCTGGCTGATTGTACACATTGCTCCAACTTGTTTTCTCTTAAACTCTTTCTCATTTTAGAAAAATTATCTCTTTTGAAAAATTTTCTCGATTCCCCATTTTGAGTCCAAACACACTCGGATGTGCATCCGAATCCCTCAAACCAAGGCTCTCATACCAACTTGTAACGACATAAATTTTCAAATAAAATTTTCAATTACATCGCATATTTCTCATAACATATTCCACATAAATCTCATTTATTTAATTAATTTAAAAATCACCACTCTATAATTTGTTTGATTAAAACCTAGGATCTTCAAAACATAACTCTTTCACTGGTGTGTGTACAATCAAGCCGGTGCCTTCCCGAAATCCTAAGAAAACCTGAAACACATAACACATAGCATGGTAAGCACGAAGCTTAGTGAGTTCCCCAAAATACCACACACAACACAACAGCCACTCGAGGCTATACTCAATAAGACCCTCCGGTCAATGTGTCTCAATGGGACCCTCTGGCCCCACAACTCTGATGGACCCTCTGCTCCCTCGACTCAGCATCTCCATATAATACATAGTAAGCATTTCACAAAACAAATAGCAAGATATCTCAATACACAGCACATACACATAAGAACCTCTGGTCACACATAAGTTACCACTCAAGGTAAGTATAGTGAGAAGACTCACCTCGACAGCAAGCATGCATCCCCATACTCGAATCTCGAACTTGCCACCGCCTACATATAGGGTAGTTATCTCAATAAATACTCGATTCTCGACTCTAAGCAACCAAAAGTTATTCTTTTCTCTTTAACTCTTCAATTGGGTAAAAGACCATTTTACCCCTCCATGTCTCCAATAAGACCCTCCGGTCAATGTGTCTCAATGGGACCCTCTGGCCCCACAACTTTGATGGACCCTCTGGTCCCTCGACTCAGCATCTCCATATAATACATAGTAAGCATTTCACAAAAAAAAAAATAGCAGGATATCTCAATACACAGCACATACACATAAGACCCTCTGGTCATACATAAGTTACCACTCAAGGTAAGTATAGTGAGAAGACTCACCTCGACAGCAAGCACGCATCCCCATACTCGAATCTCGAACTAGCCATCGCCTATAGGGTAGTTATCTTAATAAATACTCGATTCTCGACTCTAAGTAGCCAAAAGTTATTCTTCTCTCTTTAACTCTTCAAATTTGGTAAAAGACTGTTTTACCCCTCCATGGTCTCCATTACACATGTTGACCAAACCCTAAAGTCAAGAGAAGTCAAACTCAAGTCAGTAGTCCATGTTTGACCCGACTCGTTGAGTGCACTCTTTCGACTTGTCGAGTCCACACGTCTCCTCAGAAGTCTCGAGAAGGTCCAGCACAACTCGTCGAGTTGACCCCCAACTCGCCGAGTTATCACACAATCAAACCCATCGGGACACCCTCACCGACTCGTTGAGTCAGCTCATGGACTCGGCGAGTCCCTTCGATCTGATTCCTCATTCAGATTATTTCAAACAGATCTATCACTCCAAACACTAGATCTGTCATCTCAAGGCTCAATAAGCACATAAAGCTTCGATCTTTACGTTCATGCATGATGTTATTGCTCCAAAATGCTAATACAAGCCCTTCATGAATGATTAAGACCAAAAAAACTCATATGGATGAATAAAGTTGTGACACCTAGACTCTAAGGACCTCATAAGGTGCATATCTGAGTTCTAGACTCTCTGATAACTCATGGTACTCAAAAACCCAAACAAAAGATGGCAAAAAGCCCTAAAACTCCATAGATATCAGATCTATCCAAAATAAGAAGAAAGGTGAAGACTCCATACCTTCCTCGGGAGCTCTAGACAGGAAATCACTAGATCCAACAGCCTCACCTCCAACTCCTTGCTTGATAACCTCATCCTCTTCCTCAAATGATGCATAAGAACCACAATATGAGTTTCTCTCTCACTCTCTAGCTCAAATAGCAATTAGGGTTTTCTCTCAGGATGTAGGGTAACTGATGAGGCGGAAATGTGGGCATAAGTTCCCTTATATAGGCCCCAACCCCGACAAGTTAGGGTTTCTCTGCCCAGCACCAACTCGGCGAGTCTGCCTCCCGAATCGTCGAGTCCATTCATTAAATCCCACACGAAAACTCGACCCTACTTGGCGAGTTGGACTCCCAACTCGACCGTACTTCGGATGTTACAATTATCCCCCACTTGAATTACATTTCGCCCTCGAAATCGCTCCTCAACCACACATAGCTCGAAACCTATAACCCGAAAAGCACCACTGAAAGGATATTATTACTCTCATCTCCTTCTTGCTCTCAAAATTCACCAGAATATAACTGAATATTATTTCTCTTCGGAGCAAGTCATTCTTGACTTAATCACTAAGTTTGATCTCACTTACTAACTTGGTTTGAATGCATTCCATGTTAAGAATCAACTTATGTGTATACTTGATATAATACCTGCTGTCATTTATATTTTCTTACATTTCCGCACCTAACTCTCTAATTGTCTAACTCTAACTTATTATTATTGTTGAGCTTTTAGATCCTTTGAGATAAACTATTCCGCAACTATACTTGTTCTAGCGTTTGTTCAAGTGTGTCTCAAGTTTTTCTCTCAACAATTGGTATCAGAGCCAAAGTGGTTGCCTTTTAAAATAAAACTCTGATTTTCAAAAAGCCTTCTATCCACTGAAGCTCATTTCTTCAAAAAAATAAACAAATTTTTTTTTCAAAACAAGGAAATTAATATGGCACATGCATTATCTCTTAATGTATCAAACGGTGTTGGTGGTTCGAATAGAGCACTGATACTTGTGGCGAATGAATATCATCACTGGTCCCAGAGAATGGAAAGATATTTAAGGAGACTTGGAAGAGACGTATGGAGATCTATTGAAGAAGGGCCTCATGTTCCTGTTCTTACTCCAGTACAAGCCGATGGAGCCATAGCCAGACTCGAAGGAGGTCAACCAACGTTGAATCTTCCCACCAAAGACGATATTGACAAAATGGAAAATGACGTTATTGCTTTTTATGAGATTTCGTGTGGAGTTGCGCCTGACAACTTCGACATAATCATAAATTGGAAGTCTGCAAAGGAGATTTGGGATGTTCTTAAAAACCTTTATGAAGGAACTGAACAAGCTCAAGACAAAAAGCTTACTACTGCACTCAATGAGTTTAATAACTTTAAAGCTTATGCAGGTGAAAGTTTGGAAGATTCCTTTAAGAGGTTTAATCTGATAGTCACAAAGTTATCCAATGCTGGCACGGTCCGAAGCAACCATGAAACAAATCTTCAGTTTCTAAACTGTTTAGGAAGACACTGGACGACTGCCAAAATGATTGTTCAAGGGGATAGAAAAATTCATTCTTTGTCTCTCTATAAGCTCTACTGTGAACTGCAAGCCCAAGAGTCTAAGGTACTCAAAGACTGTGCAGAATTTGGTGGCCCACTTGCTCTCATAGCATAATCTCCTAACTCTCAATCATACTCCACCACATATGACAACCCTCCACAGTCATATGAAGCAGACTCATAGTATGACGACGAAGAAGGATTTCAGAATGCAATCTCTCTTGTCAGCCAACAATTCAACCGATTACCATCTCCTTCATTCCAAAAGAATCAGCAGTATAACAAACCACCTTTCAACCGCAATCTTCACTCTCAAAACAATCACTCTCGTTTCACTAAAAAACTTCACCCACCACCACACTCTCAAAATACTCAACCCAAGGAGGTAACGAAGTCCATCCAAACCACTGACTCTGGTACTCCCTCAGAAGACAAAAGTGATGTTGTGATATGTCAAAAGTGCAACAAAGAGAATCATTTTGTCAAAGACTGCAAGGAAAATCTAGTAAAAGATAGAGCATTCTATCTCAGAATGGCTCAAGAAATGGAGGAAAAATAAAAAGGAAGGGCATATGTTGCTCAAGTAAAAAGAGACCATCAAGTTTGGTCCTCTGGGGATGAAGATGAGGACATGAGCAGTGTCAAAGGAAACGGGAAGATCTGTATGATAGCGACTGCTGATGAGGATGCCTCTACAAAGACGGAGAAGAATTATTGCTATATGGCAAGAGATGGGACACTCAGCATTGTCGAACAGGTAAAACTTATGATTCAAACCCTAAATTATAGCATGCATGATTGTCAGACCTTCATAGACAATCTTAATGACACATGTGCTGCCGTCCTTACATACCATAACAAAGCATTAGATGAGAAGGACATTGCGTCCCAGGAGATGTTTCACGTAAGAGGACAATTGGACAACAAAAGACTCAAAATGGCTATGTTAGGAAAGGACTTAATGTTAGAGAAAGATGCAAGAATGTTGAGTGAAACACAGTTAGAAATAGCCTTGAACCAGAGAGATTTAGCTTAGAGTGAAATTGTACGTTTAAATCTTTTAATAGAGAAATTGTTTAATGAAAGTGAAGCCATGGAGAATCTTGTTAACAATGGGACTACTGAAAATACTTACAATTGGGGTTGGTCAAATGGGTACTCTACCGCAACGGACTCGTCACCCCGATTCAATAAGGACCGTCCCTACGTCCCTCCTGACCGTGAGTTTTTGTTTCCGGTCAATAACAAAACATTTCCTAAAGATATCAAAGCTCACTTTGGTAGACTTCACGATCTGAGTAACAATTGTGTGATCGAGGAAATTCTCCCTGAATTTTCTAATCCTATAGATAGCACAACTCTTCCCAGTTCTCAGACTTTATCAATTGTTGATGAGGAAATTG